>NC_091992.1:13895572-14195572 GCF_044704955.1 Pristiophorus japonicus | reverse complement strand
TGACATGTTCTTGCCCAATGTGGGGAAGGGTGAAGTTATCCGCTTTGGTAGGAAAAACAAAAAATAATTATTTTTTGAATGGCGAGAGACTAGGAAATGTTTGCATTCAGAGGGACCTGGATGTCCTTGTACATGGATCACAAAAGTTAACATGCAGGTACAGCAAGCAATTAGGAAAGCAAATGGTATGTCAGCTTTTGTGACAAAGGGATTAGAGTATAAGAGTAAAGAAGTGTTACTACAATTATACAGAGCATTGAAGAGGCCACACCTGGAGTTCTGGTCTCCTTACCTAAGGAAAGACATACTTGCCTTAGAGGGAGTGCAACAAAGGTTAACTAGACTGGTTCCTGGGATGAGGGGCTTGCCCTATGAGGAGAGATTGAGTAGACTAGGCCTTTATTACCCAGAATTTAGAAGAATGAGAGATGATCTAATTGAAACATAAAATTCTTAAGGGACTTGACAGGATTAATGCGGAGGAAATGTTTCCCCTGGCTGGGGAATCTAGAACACGAGGTCACAGTCGCAAAATAAGGGGTCAGCCACAGGACTATGATGAGGAGAAATTTCTTCACTCAAAGGGTTGTGAATCTTTGGAATTCTCTACCCGAGAGAGTTGTGGATGCTCAATCGTTGAGTATATTCAAGACAGAGGTCGATTCATTTTTGAGATTATGGGGGTAATGCGGGAAGGTGGAGTTGACATTGATCAGCTATGATCTTGTTGAATGGCGGAACAGGCTCGAAGGGCCAAATAAGATAAGAAATAGGAGCAGGAGTAGGCCACCTGGCCCCTCGAGCCTGCTCCGCCATTTAATAAGATCATGGCTGATCTGATTATGGACTCAGCTCCACTTCCCCCCCGCTCCCCATAACCCTCATCGCTCAAAAATCTGTATCTCTGCCTGAAATATATTCAATGACCCAGCCTCCACAGCTCTCTCGGGCAGAGAATTCCATAGATTTACAACCCTAAGAAATTCCTCCTCATCTGTTTTAAATGGGTGGCCCCTTATTCTGAGACTATGTCCCCTAGTTTTAGTTTCTCCTGAGTGGAAATATCCTCTCCACATCCACCTCGTCGAGCCCCCTCATTATGTTATATGTTTCGATAAGATCACCTCTCATTCTGCTGAACTTCAATGAGTATAGGCCAAACCTACTCAACCTATCTTCATAAGTCAACCCCCTCATCTCCAGAATCAATTAACCTTCTCTGAACAGCCTCCAATGTAAGTATATCCTTTCTTAAATAGAGACCAAAACTGTACGTAGTACTCCAGGTGTTGCCTCACCAATACCTTGTACAGTTGTAGCAGCACTTCTCTGCTTTTATACTCCATCACCCTTGCAATAAAGGCCAACATTCCATTTATCTCTCTGATTACTTGCTGTACCTGCATACTCACTTTGCGTTTCATGCACAAGGATCCCTCAGGACCTTCTGTACTGCAATTTTTCTCCATTTAAATTATTTGTGTTTCTCTTTTTTCTGCCAAAGTGGATAATCTCACATTATACTCCATCTACCAAATTTTTTGCCCACTCAGCCTGTCTATATCCCTTTGCAGATTTCTTGCGTCCTCCTCACAATTTGCTTTCCCACCCACCTTTGTGTCATCAGCAAACTTGGCTACATTACACTCGGTCCCTTCATCCAAGTCATTAATATAGATTGTAAATAGTTGAGGCCCCAGCACCGAATCCTGCGGCATCCCACTGGTTACTGTTTGCCAACCGGAAAATGACCCATTTATCCCGACACTCTTTTCTGTTAGTTAGCCAATCCTCTATCCATGCTAATATATTACCCCCAACCCCATGAACTTTTATCTTGTGCCACATAAAAGGTCACTGTACCTTATCGAATGCCTTCTGGAAATCCAAATACACCAGATCCACTGGTTCCCCCTGATCCACCCTGCTCATTACATCCGCAAAGAACTCCAGCAAATTTGGCAAACATGATTTCCTTTTCATAAAATCATGCTGACTCTGCTTGATTGAATTATGCTTTTCCAAATTTCCCGCTACTGCTTCCTTAATAATGGACTCCAGCAGTTTCCGAACATCAGATGTTAAGCTAATTAGTCTATAGTTTTCTGCTTTTTGTAAATAGAGGCGTTACATTTGCGGTTTTTCATTCCACTAGGACCACCCCAGAATCCAGGGAACTTTGGTAGATTACAACTAATGCATCTACTATCTCTGCAGCCACTTCTTTTAAGACCCTAGGATGGAAGCCATCATGTCCAGGGGACTTGTCCACCTTTAGTCCCATTATTTTATCGAGTACTACTTCATTAGTGATAGTGATTGTATGAAGTTCCTCCCTACCTACAGCCCCTTGATTATCCACTATTCAGATGTTTTTAGTGTCTTCTGCCGTGAAGACCAATACAAAATATTTATTCAATGTTTCTGCCATTTCCCTGTTCCCCATTATTAATACCCCAGTCTCATCCTCTAGGAGACCAACATTTACTTTAGCCACACTCTCTTTTTATGTACCTGTAGAAACTCTTACTGTTTTTAAATTCCGTGCTAGTTTACTTTCATAATCTATCTTCACTCTCTATGATCCAGCTCTTATTTCTTATGTTCTTATGTCTCTGGATCATTAGTCCAGGCTTCTGAATTATTCGTCCAGTAACAACCATTATGCTACAGTAGCTGGGCAGGGTCGATCTGTACTTTTTGTGGATTGCTTCTGTTGAACATATATGATTCGGTAAAATTTAGAACATTTCTTGAAAGATTACCGACCTGAAACGTTAACTCTGTTTCTCTCTCCTCAGATGCTGCCCGACCAGTTGAGCATTTCCACCAATGTACTTGTATCTTTATTTATTATGGATCTCCTACTTCATTACAAATGACTCTGGAGTATTGACGGCCAAATTATTTTTTTATAGAACAACCAATTCACTGAAAATAAAAGGAAAGTGTAGGTGCATTTTCAATCTGAAGCACTTCAATCCCCATCTGTGGAGTTTCCAATCTCAGTTCAAAGGCTGCGGGGAAATGCTAAGGGCGGGAGAGCAAATTCGCAAAGTTATTTTTGTGTGGCTATTGCAAACGGGTACTGAGTGGCACTTGTCTAAAGTTAGGAACCGGTCATGTGACGGGAGGAAACCCGAAGTTAAATACTCCCACTTCCCTCTCACAGAAAAGGACTCCCGTTTAAATATTTAATTTAAACTTCCCTTCGCTGCATTTCGGAATTTTCCTCCCAGTGGGAGGGCCAGAGAGATGTTGGTTTCAGGACCCGCAGCAAAATTAGGAGGTGAACTTGCCAGGTGCTGGATTTTCTCTGCCCGATACTTCCTTATTGACACTTAAGGGAACGAGACTGTTGAACATTTCCAATGGAGACGCTGACGGATGGTGCAAGCAACCAGCAGCAATTGAGCGACAAGTCCTGAAATGGCAGTTCTCCAGTGAGACAAAAGTGAAAAATATTTAACATATAAACTTTAAAAAAAACGGGAGGATCTGATATTAACCTTACCGCCTCTCCTCTCGCTCACATATTTTAAAAGCAAATACTGCAGCTGCTGGAATCTGAAGTAAAAACAGAAAATACTGGAAATATTCAGCAGCTATGGAGTTAACGTTTCAGATCTGATGAAGGGTCGTGGACCTGAAACGTTAACTGTTTCTCTCTCTTCACAGATGCTGCCTGACCTGTTGAGTATTTCATGCACATACATTCCTGTCCTGGATATAATTTGCTTATTTTCATATTTTGTCCGAGTGGTTCTTGCCATGAGCACAATAGGTTGTTTAATTTCCATTTGATCCATCAAATTCGTCACTTATATGTTGACTTCTCGTTTGAAATCAAAGTTGTTATTTTAATAATTTACAACATCTTGCTTTCTGGTCATAATGAAAGCCAAGATACACAAATTAATAGCCCCAGGCAAGGCTATTGATTTCAACGGAAGTTGCTTAGATCACAAAATAAATCGCTACTTTGCAATAGTATGCAATTACATTAAACACAAGATATCATATTAACAGACTGTTACTATGCAAAGCAGGGATCTGCAGAGAGCCTGAATTGCCCGCATTTTAGTCGAGACATATTAAATTCTAACCAGAGGCACTACTAACTCATTGGAAATATAATTTATTCACATTTAGCTTGACTTGGTGTGGGTGTTGCACTTGTGTGGCAGAATGGACAGCAGAGCCAATTAGGCAAAATATTCACTACACTGACGAGAATTTAAAAAAAATACTCAGACGTAGTTTCTTTCGTTACATCTCTTTACCCCTGCCCCTTTCTCCCTCTTCCCAAACCACTGCCCAATGCAGAGCAGGCAGGCTCTGGCCACCACAAATGCCATTTAGCTGGCTATCGGTGGGGGGCGGGGGGGACATGCAAGATCTCCTCTTTCCTTTCTCCCCCCCCCCCCGGCCCCTTTACTGGTTTTCCCCTCACATCAACAAAAACATGAGTCTCTTCTGTACCTCGCTGCAGTCGCAATTGGAGTGATGGAAATCGAATCAAGCATGTACCCTGCATTCGAAAACCAATCATTTTATCCATTAGTTTAAACCTTGTAAAGAAACGGGCTGTTCCCACTTTCATTTAAATGCCATTTTTCCAACAACTTTGTACTAACTATACTCTTATGACAAGAACCATCTGTTCCAATCTGTAGTGTTAGTTTTTAAAAACTTTGGCTTTAAGTTGTGCTCTGTTTCTTTAAAGACAGAATGCCACCATAACAACTTTTGTTTAAAGTGCTAGCTTCCATAGTTAGTGGTAGCGCAGTGGTTATGTTATTGGACTAGTAATCCAGAGGCCTGGACCAATGATCCAGAGACGCGAGTTCAAATGCCACTGTGGTAGCTGGAGAATTTAAATTCAGTTCATTTGGAATCAAGCGCTAGTATTACTCCTGCTTATTAGAGTTGTGGTGAAGCTCCACTCTGGAATTTGAGTACCGAATAGATATGCCATTTCCATGCAGTACTGAAGGGGATGCTGAATTAAAGGAGGCTTTAATCTGCCAGATCCTGTCACTATTGAGAAGAGCAGGGAGTTCTCCCACTACCCTAGCCAGCATTCTATCCCTCACAGATTAACTGGTTGTTTATCTCAGTCGCTCTTTTTGGGAACGCACAGTGCACAATTTCACTGTTGCATTTGTCTATAGAAGTAATTTGGGGATGTCCTGAGGGCATGAGGCATTACATAAAATTAAGTTCTTTCTTTTGGTGATCAGCGATACAATTAAACAACTTCAAGGACTTAAACCTATTGCGTGGAATAAAAAAAACCCAACCAGTCATTAACCACAAGTGGTTCAGTGAGCACCATTAGCAAGCTGAGCGCAGAGTGTGTTCAGGGGTCCAATTGGTTTTATGTTCTCAAATATACTTGGCTCAGACACAACTGAAGCCTCACTTGACATCTGAACTTTGCAATCATAACTGGGATGAATTTGTACAGTTCTGAGTCAAGCCATGAGATTCAGTAAACCGTGAGGGGGATTGTAGCGGACCTCAGGAGGACAGACTGGTGAAATTGGCAATCAGATTAAATTTATTGCAGTGAAGTGTGAAGTGATGAATTTTGTGAGGAAGAATGAGATGCAGCAATATGAACAAAATTGCACAATTTTAAAGGGGGTACAGGAACGGAGAGATCTGGCGGTTCACATATACAAATCTTTAAAAGGTGGCAGGACAAGTTGCTAAAGCAGTTTAAAAAAAAACTTATGGGATCCTTGAACTTTAAAAGTGAAGACACAATGAACATAATTGGCAAAAGAATCACAGAATTAAAAAAAAAAAGACAATTTTGCAGAGCTACGGGTAAAGAGCAGTGGGAGAGCTCTTGCAAAACATAGAAACTAGGTGCAGGAGTAGGCCATTTGGCCCTTCGAGCCTGCACCGCCATTCAATGGGTTCATAGCTGAACATGCAACTTCAGTACCCCATTCCTGCTTTCTCGCCATACCCCTTGTTGATCCCCCTAGTAGTAAAGACTACATCCAACTCCTTTTTGAATATATTTAGTGAATTGGCCTCAACAACTTTCTGTGGTAGAGAATTCCACAGGTTCACCACTCTGGGTGAAGAAGTTTCTCCTCATCTCGGTCCTAAATGGCTTACCCTTTATCCTTAGACTGTGACCCCTGGTTCTGGACTTCCCCAACATTGGGAACATTCTTCCTGCATCTAACCTGTCTAAACCCATCAGAATCTAAAAGGTTTCCATGAGATCCCCTCTCATTCTTCTGAACTCCAGTGAATACAAGCCCAGTTGATCCAGTCTTTCTTGATATGTCAGTCCCGCCATCCCGGGAATCAGTCTGGTGAACCTTCGCTACACTCCTTCAATAGCAAGAATGTCCTTCCTCAAGTTAACTGGCACAGGCATGATGGGCCATATTGCCTCCTTCTATGCTCTAAGATTCTACAATTTGCTGCAGTGAACCAATTCATTAGTGGGATGTAAAGAGACTAATTGTGCTCTGCAGAAGTGGACTGGTTTCCTTCACGAGTTACCCAAACTTCAACTGTAACCCATTTCGCTCCTAGCTGAAAACTACTGTTAATCCACCTAAAATTCTGAAGATCTACTATTCATAATTTTTTATTTGTGCAAACTCCAGGTTATAAAATCGAATATGAATGATACCAGGGCTTAAAGGGTTAAATTACAAGGAACGGGTGCATAAACTTGATGTGTTCCCTGAGTTTAGATGATTGAGGGGTGATCTTATCCAGGTCTTTAAAATGATAAAAGGTGTGTCAAGGTAAGAAAATATTTCCTCTGGTGGGAGAACTCCAGAACAAGAGGCCATTTACGAGTGAAATCAGGAAGTACCTTTTCACACTAAGGGTAGTAGAAATCTGGAACTCACTCTCCCAAAGGATATGGATGCTGGATCAATTCAAATATTCGAGACTGATCTTTGGTACAGATGGATATTAAGAAATGTGGAGCAAAGGTAAGTTAATGGAGTTGAGGTACAAATCAGCTATAATCTGATTGAATGGCGGAATAGGCTCGAGGGGCTGAATTGCCTACTCTTGTTCCTATTGTACAATACTCTTCCATAGAAAAACATTTAATTCACTTTACAGATTAGTGGTTAAGGCTTCAATGCCATTGCAATGTTTGGGGGGGGGGGGGGGGGGGGGGGAAAGGAAGTGTGAAGAGAGGGATAGGTGCATTGTAACTGGTCTGCACTGGGTTTAGCCAGGCACAATCACCTGATCTCAGACAGTTGTGACATGCATCACTAAATTTAATTGTAAATTCATGCATCATTTATCACACATTAATTACAATGGCTCATAATTACCAAGAGGTTCTAATTATAGTAGTACAAGGCAGACTCCTAGGTGAAAAATAAATTAAAACAAATCAAAATGGATTAAACCACCACTACGACAGACTCCCAATTAAGGTGCAAGCTAAGGTTTGAAATAGACATATATTTTGGTGAAATTAAAAATGATTCTGTAATTTAAAGGGCTAGATCGTCACAAATTAGTTTCTATCTGTATTCAGCTACCTATCACAATAAGGTAATCCAAGATCAGATTTAGTGTCAGGCTGCTAATCATTGTCCAGGCCTAGGGCCTGAGAGCAGCCCCCAGTGTCAAACTTGGCCAAAAGCAAAATATTTGAAACAATTTATAAGGGCTGGAAGAAAGGAAAGAAAAACATACAGGAAAGCCAATTCTCCCCTCCCTACTCAGCAGCACATTGGTCAATTGCAACACCCCTACCATCCCGCAGCAGAAAATGGGTAAGTCAGCAGAGACTGAGGATCAAACCCAAGAACCTTCAGGTCTATTTGGCTCAAGTGTTCAGCAGCTAACCGCAATCAGCCATTGGAGAAATTTCTTAATTGGGAGTTTTCAATTAAAAATAAAATGGTCATTCATACATTCCCTTTGCATCGTTACAAATTGATTGAAGAACTGGTAAAAAATAAAGACAAGTACCACAGAACCACAGAAGTGTACTGCGCAGGTAATTCAGTGCAGTGTACGTCACCTCTTTGCTAGATTGCATTGCCCCTTTGAAAGAGCAATGTTAAAGAATTAGGATTAATATCTTTTGTTAAATTTGTTTCAACAGAGGGTGATGACTTCTGAGAATTGGCTTGGGGGAATTACTAAGTGGGGTGGGGGGAATTGAATTACTTTACATAGTATCTAGGGTTAATTAGGGTCGACAAATGTTAATTTGGCTCACTTCAATGTCAGGCTCTGTAATTCATCCAAGGCAGTTTCCTAATGCAAAATAAAACAAAAAAAAATTAAGGAACTATGCATAATTCTCATTTTCACATGAGCACTTGTTCGTGTGAAAATAACTAGTTTTAGGGATTGGAGAACCATAAGGGGCTATACCTCCATTTAAAAATGGAGCATTCAAGATAAAGCCTTATTTCTGAGTATTCATTCCAAAAATATCATTCATTTTTTGAAGAAACAAAGTAGATGGCGTCCATGAATGGAATCAGGTAATTTCAAAGTCTGGGTATAGAAGCAAAGTTTCCAGCTACCAGCACCAATGTCTTTATGAACTATATGAGAGAGATGTTGAGACTTATTTTAATTGGAGAAATGATTGAGGGCGGGGTAGTTTCATGTCAACTAGAGCCCGAGAGACATTAATTATGTGGATACAAGCAGCATATGTTATCTTGGAATGCGTATAGAACTAGAAATCAAGTATAAAATGAACAAATGCCAAGTGAGATTTTAGGAAATATCACTTCTCTACCCCACCCCCAAAAGAGAGTAGTGAATATATGGAAATGACTTCCATCAAAAGCAGTAAATGTGATTTAGCCAGCTCTTTTTTTTGCCAGAGTTAACATCCAATTAGGAACTGACTGATGGTTATAATGATAAGCACAGACAGAGATAAATACTCGCATGTGACCATGTCCAATACAAGTTGGCAGAACAGCAGTAACTAACATTTCATCATTATCCATTTAGAGAAAGAAGCCCGAGAGTATAGACGTACCAATCCACACCACTAACTACATGTTCATATCCATCTCAGCATTTGATGATGCTTAAATCCGTAGCGAAGTGTAGTAAACTTCATGCTCACATTATATGTAGCAGGTCCATGCCATTTCCATTTACGGGTTGATATCAAGGTCCAGTTTTATTTCTTTGTGAATTGAGTAGAAATTCAAGGCGAGTGACTGGTACGGAATAAGCCCCAAATACACCACTCAACCAAATCAAACAGTCCCCAAACATACTGAAAACAATTCCTGTCATTGAGCAGATTATTTTTTTCCTTCCCTTCCAGAGTCAATCACAGAAATGAAAATGCAGTTAAATTGGTTGTAATCCAAAAATAACCCTTTTCACTTACATTTTTTGGAAGAGTTGGGGAGATGATGATTCAGCAAATTTGACATACTGTTGTCAGCAGAGCTCTACAGATCACAGGGGATTTTAAACATCCCTATTCACAAAGGACACATGAAAATCTTGAGTATTTGAATAAAGCAAGAGAAATTGTACATTAATGTACTTCACCACATAATTAATTACATAAGACAACAAAACTCGAGAAGTGCGTTTCTACTCAAAAGATGCCTGTGAGAGAGAATCAACGGCTAGGTGCAGAAATCACAATCAGAAATGGAAACTAACAAATTAAGAGGACATGTATGTGAATATATAATAACCACAAACTGACTAGTACCACAGATGTTTTTTTTTTTTAAATGTCACATTTAATGAATTTCCACCACTGTACTTCAAATCTACATTGTACAAAGTGACCGGCAAATGTGTCACATAGGACGATGAACCTCAGGTGAAGTCTTGAAACCGGTTTCTCAGCAGGCTCTCAGGACTTTTTTTTTTGCCCCCGTTTACTGAAAACACAATTCTTCAAATACAAGCCTTTAAAACTTAATTTATTGTTAAAGCTCTGCAGGCTTAAAAACTTTAAAAAAAATTCATAAAACCTTTTCATTGTTCCCAATTGTAAATAGATGCAATTTCCAGCATGAAGAGTCTTTGCCACAGCAAGCCATTACTTCATTTAAGTTAAAATTTCAAAAGGAGTAAAATATTCGGGATCGATTTGAAATCTGTGCACACCTTTTGCTCTGGGTCACTCGCAGCAAGAGTCCAATGCTAAATACAGATATGAACTACAGTTATTTAACAGTCAAGTATTGATGACCGAGCCTGGGGTCATATTCTCAGCTTTGAACACAATTGCGTATTTAAGACAATCCATAAAGGGTTCTTCGTACATGAAAAACTTTTTTTCCCTTAAATATAAAAGCTGGAAGGGACATTCAAGTTTTAAATCCCCACGCTGAATTGTTTTTAAAAAAAACGTGGAGGTAAACAAACCAAGTTGTATACTCCTGGAGGTAGAGCCTTCAATTTCTGTTCATATATACATATACACAGAATAGTTCAGTGTTCCAGTAGATAAGGATTTGTCAGAAAGGATATTAAAACTCTGCACTACTGTGACGTTTCAGATCAACACTTCCACAGTTCTGCCTAAAGACACAAGACACAATTAACATAATCGCCTATGTGCTGCTTTTCCTGTTACACTGTCCAGTGCAGAAAATAACTTTCACGGAATATTTCACAGACCTAAAATGTGCAAGCTAATTCCTCTATACAGTAATGTCAAGACTTTTAAAATCTACCCAACACTGGACTTATATACACAAGTGATGTGGGATGATGCATGCTTGAGGTTTGACTGCAGAAATAAAACAAAATGTTTCTAAAAATTGGTTAAATATAATTAAGGGACTGGGGAAACATAAGTTACTTCTGCTAGTGATAAACCCACACTCACTCCATCTCTTTCTAATCACAATGTTTTACAAACAACAGCAAACCACTGTCACAGCTCTGAAGAGAAGCTATAGAATTGATCTGTCAGGTGATGTGCCCATTTCATTAAATAGCCTTATCAACTGATGCGACTTCATGATTGGTCGGCAGAAACTTTGTATTCTCAGTCAGCTTCGGTAAAACGTGTCTTCAGGAATGGGTCAGCGTTGATTCCTTAGAGATCCTGTACATGCCTGCTCCATGTCCCACTTCAACGTCAAGACACCCAGTTCATTTTAGTGCAGCTTGTGTTCCAAAGCCAAAAAGTGAAGGCTGCATGGTTCCATAAATACATACAAACTGTGCAGCTCTTGCTAAAGCTGCTTTATTTCAAAGCACAACCACCAAATTTATCCCTAAAAAATACAAGTCCAGCATATTCCTAAAAGTATATTCTTTACAATTATCAGTGGTTTATTTTAACTTTTTAAAAATTTTATAAGTAAAATTACACACTTGTCCCGACATAAATGGTACTGCAAATTTTAGATTCTAGTGAGAACCTAAAATGTTTGTCATCAGTAGTTTCTTCCACTTACTCCCATACCAGTGGAGATGGGGGCATCTCAGAGGGTTGAGCTACTGTGGAGCTGTTAAAAGGGCAAACAAACACCACAATCAGAGCAATATAAACCATTTCAGGCTTTACAGTGACTTTGAAAACTCAGTGGGATATACATTTAAAACTGACCCAAATCCAGTTCATATTGCTCACTTCGAACTGGACAATCAAAGGATTGTTGTAAAATGCCTCACACCGTAACATAATCAATTTCACTCAAAGGTCAAGAAAATTAACGAAAGACAGATTTATTACATATTGTTAAGTGACTAATGGGCACGTCAATAACAGAAGCCATTCCAAAACATTACACCTCACTTGAATAATGAAAATCCAATTAATTAAAAGTTAGTTGTCAACTGGTCACACTATAGATGGATTGCAGATATCTATATGTTGAATGGAATCATAAATAGTACCGAGGATGGTACGAGGCCAGTATTTTGCTAAAAACTATGAAAATTAACCATAAAAACTTAAGATGCAACTGAAACACATGTCTACAATCTTGCTAAACCTTCAGGTTGAAAGAAAGAACGACAGACTTGACTTTTGGTCCTACCTATCAATCATGCAGTTTTAGAAGAAAGCACTCATGTATTCATTATAAGTAAATGATTCCTTCTTTATACACTAACTCTGTGCTTTAGGTGATCATTGCAGTATCTTCCATACTCTGCAAATCATCATAAATATTTGAATTCTACTACAAGGTTGGCTGTTAATCTTCTGGGTACTTAATGTTGAATGCAGGTTTCAAAATAAATCATTTCCTACCATATGCAAGGGCTGCAAATTTGTTTGTATGTCTCTAATGGTGAACAGCAAACAGCAGTCTCAGACAAACATACACGTCAGTGCTCAATCCCCAGTTTGTGCTGAACTCAGTTGGGGATGTGGTAAGCACACAATTCGCCTCAGTGGTGTGTGTTGGGAAGGGTTCCTGCTCTTGGTCACTAATCACAGACCCTTCATTGGAAGTGTGGATGTGTGAAGATTGGGCTAGGAAAGGCCAGACCTTGAATGTGATGTCTTCCACATGCAAACAGCTAGTCAACACTCATGCTCAAGGCTCAGATATAAATAATAATGGAGTGACTGCTGCCAGCAAACCGGAAGCTGTGCAGAAGCGTACTGCTACCAACGAACCGGAAGCATGATGTTTCTGCTTTTTAAAAAAAAGAGCATACCAACGAGCCTGCTCCCTTCCCGGCCTTTTCTCACCAGCCCACACCCTTCCCGGCTTTTTCTCACCATTCTGCTCCCCATCAACAACAACTTGTATTTATATAGCGCCTTTAACGTAGTGAAATATCCCAAGGTGCTTCACAGGAGTATTGAGACACAAGAAATATGACACCGGCTATCCAACTTTTTCTCACCAGCCTGCTCCCTTCTCAGCTTTTAAAAAATGTTAACGAGCCCATCCCATGACAAACCGGCTGCGCGTTTGTGCAGTCCGCTTCTGGTTTGTTGGCAGCAGTCAGGTCCAAATAATAATCACTGGGGCAGGTACCAGAGTGCCTGTTACACATGGAACCATATCCCAGCAAGAAGAGACAGTTAAAAAAGTAACTTTCTCCTCCCGAGAGTGGAATGTCTACAAAGGAACAGAATACGTATCTCGAACATTTATTACCTAACCTTATCAATGTACACTTCAGTGCATTTCTATTCTGTTCCCCGCCACAAAAAAGGAAGAGGTGGCAAAAAACAACTGCTCTGACATTCATTTTTTCCCTACAAAAATTTGAAAATTATCTTCTAAACACAATTACTTTCATAATTCAAAAACAAAATAAAAGGTCAGTTTTCCAGCAGGAGTCCAAGTCACTTTAGTGGAATAAATTTGAATTCAGATCTTGTTTGGCGAATTTGCCCGTATATAGTTAGCAAGATTTGAAAACATCCTCAAAGATTTTTTTTTTTAAAAAAACAGTTCAAGTCTACTTAATTAATTTCCTTTCACAAGGATGTACAAGTTCCATTGTTGTAGACAAAGATAAATACATTATTCAGAAAGTTAAAAAAAACAGGAACATTAACTTCCTGATTAATTTGATCAACCTTTAAGCATACAAATTCTGTTCCTCTCAGGACCAAATAGGATTCAGTATCTGCTCTTAACTCATTATAGGCTTCTGCCTTTTACGGTGATTATTCCACACCAAAATTGATATAATAATCTGTTAATACTGTAGAATCAAAAATGCTTTGACAAAATGTCTGCATCAGCATACCTGATAAAGCTTTTAAACGCAGCAGACTGTGGGTTGATGCATAGTGGAACCCTGTTTCCTTTCTGCTGTTCCAGAATGAATTGATGAATGAGCTCTGCGGGACAGAAAATGAATTATATTCAGTCATAACAATACAGCTTCCTGCTGTTTAAGTCATTGTCAAGTTCTGCATAATTTTGATCTGGCATTTATTTTACAATTTCCCACATTAACAGGTTTTATTTTGGGCAGGTGGAAATCAGTTGAAGATGTGAATGATTGACCCAAATATCTGCGTGTGCATGTAAAATTCTGCAGCGTTAATACTCCTAAATAGCAACAGTGCACTAGAACCTCAACATGATGGGATAAGGGCTTATGCCTGCAATTTCTCCACACAAACATTCAACTCATCAAGTGTCTTAATGTAGAGAACGTCCCAGGTCGCTTTTCAGAGAGAGGGGAGACAAAATACAAAGGGAACATGTGCCAAGCCACAGGGGCAGAGATTAAAAAGGGGGGCAGAGATTAAAAAGGGGGGCAGAGATTAAAAAGGGGGGCAGAGATTAAAAAGGGGGGCAGAGAGCTTGGTTACAAGGATGGATTTTTAGAAGGTTTTTTGAAGGTGGAGGGAGGGAGAACTAGACAGGTGAAGGAGTTTTGAGGGGGTTGTTCAGAGTAGGGTAGAGGTAGTCAATGACTCTGCCACCAATGGTGGGGTGAAGGGAGGGATCATGCAGAAATAGCCAGAAGACTGAAGGGTTCATGAGGAGTTTTAGGATGGAGAATGGTGCAGATGTAGGGTGCAGCAAGATTACAGTGATTTGAAGAGGAGGACGATGATTTTAAATTTAATGTGCTGATGGACAGCGAACCAGATCAGCCAGGATAAGGGTGATGGGCAAGTAAGACTTGAATGCAGGACAGGATACTGGCAGCAGAAGTTTGGAAACATTGGGAGTTTATGGAGGGTGGAGAATGGGAGGTCAACAAGGTGGACATTGGAGAGATGTTTTGTTTTTAAAAAAAAAAGTGGTGCTAACAAAAGTACAGAAAATGGTTTTAGCTGTGGAGAAGCCGAGCTAGGGACAGAAGTGGGAAATATTAGGGGTGGAAGCAAGTGTTTTTTGGTGATGGAAAGGATGGGTGGTTTGAAAGCTAGTCTGGGTTGAGCAGGATGCCAAGAATTTGCAAGGACTGGTTCAGCTGCAGTAATTGGCAAGGGAGGAGGATGGAGTTAGTGATAAGGGAGAAAAATTATGGTTGGTGATCAAAAGCAATGTTTGTTCTTCTCTATGTTCAACTGGAAGTGTTTCACTCTCAGTTGTGTCATTATGCGTAAGCATTGAAGGAAGGCTTTCACAGGTCGGGAACGTGCAAGCAAAACTGAAACTTGGGTCGGATTTTCGGCAGGTTTTTGCCGCTATTTGACCCTCCGAGGCGAAAACCCGGTCGGGATACTCAGGCACCCGTTTGCGGTGGCGCTTTAAAGTACCGCCGGGGAGAGGTGCGCCAACGTGCAACGACTCGGATTGCGTTTGCGTCCAAGTTTCAGCACTCTCCCGACCTGTACGCCGCGCCCAGAATTATCAACAGGTCAAACCTGTTGGTGTAGCCCTGCCTGCAGCAGTAAGTATGAAAACCTGCAAAAAAGGTAAGTTAAAGTTTTAATTTTTTTTTGCAGTGATTAGATAGTTAAGGCTCTTGTAAACGTTTTTGGAATTTTTTTCCTCCCCCTCCCAAGGCCTCTCTTGCACCGCTCCCGGCCCTGGACTAAAGTTGCCGAAACTCGTGGTTTGCGCCGTGAATGCTTGTGCAATGCCTCCCTTAGACGTAAAGGCCGAAAGTTCGGGCTAAAAACGGCAGCGCAGCGAAAACAGTAAATTTCACGTATCGCTACCGTTTTTGCCGAAAAACTCTGAAAGCCGAAAATCTGGCCCAAGATTTGCACCGTCAAGTGCTTTTCTGCACTTCCCAGTGACAGATTTAGAATGATACTGGAAGTGTTGGGAGTAGGGTGCTTGTAACTCTTCTCAGCCAGAGATTGTGCATCGCTCAGGAACATCAAAATAAAACAATGCCTTACCAAGAGGAAAAAGATACTCCAATAATTCACATCATGAAAGTAAGCGATTGGCTTTCTACAATTAAGGTTTACAATCCAGACAGAATGTTTGGTATTTTGTGAATGGGATTTTATCTTTAAAAGGTGTTTGTATACCAATAACCCGTAATTATCCTGAGGTAGAGATTATTTTAGAATTATTACATTAGAGCAATGACTTAAAACCAACTGGAATGCATCAATGCATCTTCAACCAAACTTTAGTGAATTACTGAACATCCAGTACTCGATCAAGATGGTTTCCTTTTTCATGAATTAGTTATAGGAGGATTAAAAAATACCCAGGAATGAAAAAGAAAAGGATGACGTAGTAATCCCATACACTACGTGCAATTGAACTGTCTTCCCCCATCTCCAAGTTTCTGTCATCAATCCTTTCTCTGCTGAAGGTAATAAATCACGCTAATGCCACAATAGTTACACAGGTAGTAGCGTCTCTCTCCCTCCCTCCCTCCCTTCCTTCCTTTCCCTCCCCCCCACCCCACCCCCCTTTGCTGAAGCAGCTATTCTTCAGGTAAGTCTGGACTACTGTCAGAGTTGGGAGGCTATTAAGTGTGTGGGGGCCAACATTGAGCCGATCCTGTTATCACCCAGTACTCCCAAGCATACATTTCCAGCAGGAGTAACGGATTGGGGTGAAAACATTGACCAATTGTCGTGCCCCACTGCTACCATCACCCAAACTTAGCAGAGACTAGGCGCTGAACCTGGAACCTTTCTAGTTTGTACGACGCAGTATAACATAACAATGATGTATGTACCCTGCTGTCAGTCCTAAAGTCAGGTCATCAAGAGCAGTATATAAAGTGTCACTTCACCTGCAAAATAATTTTGCTTAAAAATATTAACTATTTCTTAGGCTTCAGAACAAAAAGCTGTAACTATAAGCAGCAGTATTCAAAATTGCACTGACCTTTAACCTGCCGAACAGATGTCAGGTTTTTTTCAAAGCTGTCATCAAATTTGGGATTGGTGATGGGCTCAAAATCATTGGTGTAAACTCGTCCCGTAGAGGTGGTATAACAGCATTTGCACATACAAGTGTGGTACCGGAGCCGTCCTTCATCCAAGTATGGATGAGCCAGGGCATCCTTTGCAGAGATTCTTTTTGACTATGGTATAAGGTTAACAAAAGCTTTAAATACAAATACCAACATAATTTTGTAACGATTTGGCCTGAGAATTCTGCAAAACATACCTTGTTATACAAAACTGTAAGCAAAACATCACTAATTCATTTCA
This sequence comes from Pristiophorus japonicus, assembly GCF_044704955.1. NCBI lineage: Eukaryota > Metazoa > Chordata > Chondrichthyes > Pristiophoridae > Pristiophorus > Pristiophorus japonicus. The sequence continues at coordinate 14,178,537 of NC_091992.1, read as the reverse complement.
GTTTAAATCTTTACCACCATTATAAAGTTGCTCAGTCGAATCTATTAGTTTCCATGAAAACGCATTAAAATGGGTTTATATGGAGCCAAATATATTAACGAGGTCATTATTAAAATAAAATTGCTGAAATGACATCTCCAGAGTTATCAAATGAAAAATGATAAGACAACTGCAGAAATTCCCAACATTATTGTATCTCATTTCAATGCAAGATAGAGGCTCAGGAACAATAATCTCCAGGATCAGTAACCGAGCACCGTTGCAAAATAATTCAGTAACAGTTAGTGAATATTTTTCTGATTTGAGTTTATAAAATCAGTGCTATGGGTAATGGAGAATAGTATTACTACAGACTAGCTATATTTTCATATACTGAGAGACTTTACAGTAAAACTTGAAAAATAGTCTGCATACTTACAGGATCAAAAACTAACATCCTGCAGAGGAGGTGGACAGCTTCATGGGTAGCCTGGCTGGATAGCGTGTAAAGGACAGGAAGTGATGGCTGCAGGGAGAAAAAAAACCTTGAAGACTTCAATCATTACCAGTAGTATGTCAAACAGGTCACTTAACCTTTTGACAAATACTGCAGAGATAATAATAGGGTAAAAACAAGTTACTGGGATAATAACTTCACCAAAATATTCTCAATTTAGTCTTATGTTCTGGTCTAGTCATTTGATTGATCAAAAAAAGGTCCTCTTTAAAGTCGTGTCATCCTGTGCCCACTGGGACACTTCCATGATGCCCAGAAAGGTTTAAGCAGTTTTAAAAAGTGAATTCCTTTTAAATCATCCAATCCACTTGCAAGATACATAAATGAAAGCTGCATTTGCTTTATAATTGCAGCATTGGTGCCAAGCTGTTTTACTTTAGTTTATATTTTAAATGCAGCTTGAATCGGATTTCAGAGCCTGACCTGAGGTCAATTGAAGTAGAGTGAGAACTCTTGAAGGAGCGAGTCCTTGCCTTCACACCAAATTTACATTCCAAGTTAAGCTGCTTCACATCAATGCAAAAACTTTACTGACCCTTACTTTGCAGATTTGATGATTATTGCCATTTATAAAACTTAATTTGGCAAGCTCGCAAAACCCAAACTTGTGAAACATTGTTACAAACCAATGTGATGCCATCACAATTCACTGTTTAAAGGCAAGGCAATCTACATAGCACTTTAAAGGCATTATTAACCTAGTGATATTTACAAATATCATGCTTCTGTTACAGTTGAATGGACTAATGGCAATATGGTACAAAGTTAAATATTCGCAGAGACATTTTTGTAGAAAGTGATTATGCAAATAGGATTTCGTCAAGCTTGAAAAGCATCAATGCAGATTGCTGTACCAGTCAGTATTAGGTCCACAATTCCTCATGAAGTGAGCTCAACATCTGCGATAAGTGCACAGACAAGATGTTTAGCCATGGGAGAGGAGGAGGTATAGTCAAAGGGTGAGCCAGCCTTCTCATAACTCCATGCTGCTTCAGAACTGATGTAGGCAAGGTCTATGATCAGGTGCGTTGCCCACCAGTCAGGGAATAATTAAAGGGCAGGAGAGGGGAAGTAAGAAGAAAAGTAAGCCTTGCTAGGCCATATCTACGTTAGTCCTTTGGTTAGGATACTGTGCTCATTCCTTTAGGCTATGGTTTGCTGTGGAAAAAATCCTGCCAAAAATCATGGTTGAGAAAGTAAAGCATCTCCATTCTTATGTAAAACCAATCTACCTGTATTAGTTTGGTCAAGCGTGATCAGTGCTTCGATGCTGGGGATGTTGGACTGAGCGAGAACACGGACGTTAGTGCGTCTATCTGCCCACTGTCTGCCCCACTGTGACAGAGACTGTAATTCCCACATTGAACTGTACAGCCACCTGAGAATTCACTTTTAGAGTGGAAGCAAGTCTTCCTCGATTTCAAGGGACTGCCAATGATGATGATTAGTTTCTACATGTCAAGGGCAGTATATTTTAGGTAGCAGCAGAGCACCCTGCAAACCACAGATCCCAGAGTATGTGCCTCCTTAACAATTTATTCACTTTATGCCAAGAGCTATCGGCACAGTGAGCTTTAGAAAACAAACATTTTGTTATTTCACTAAATTGCTCTCAAAACCACTTAAGCATTTAAAACAGGTATTACCACACAAACAGCTCAAACTAGAAATGGAAATTGGATACAATGAACAACCACATGCATACGTTCCAGCAGGGGTCTCCAAATAGCCTTCAGGAAATGGAACTGGAACCCTGGCTGATTTTTGTCTTTACTAACACTGTAGGCAGCAGTCATTCTCTGGTGCTGGCTAGGCTAATTAGCTAACTTAGAGAACAGGGACAGATTTTTGGGCCTTTCCCGGTTTGCAGCTCAGTACCACATATCACAGTACATGTTCCAATTGAACCATCAAGAAAGCTGCTTCATTTATAATTGTATAGGCATTTATATTTTATTTATTGCCATAATCTAGTTGCCCGCAGTCTTGCTTCTAATTAGCCTAAGTACACAGACTGGTTAATTTTAAATTTCTAAAGTTAATGGGACATTAAATTATAAGGTAGGGATACTGTAGCTATTTATAGATTCCATCCAGCAGAATTCTATTATACTTCACCCAAAGATAATAATCACTACCCACAGGACAAATGTATTAAAATAATTGTGTGAACATTTAATGGTCTAAAGTTAGTTATGAGAAATTGTGCTTGGTAAGTTGGTAATGCAATAATAATGGTCAGATGTTTCTACTTCAATGTCATAGTTCATTGTTGCCTTTGATGGGAACACCTCAGGATTAGCAGCCGACAACCTGCACAATTTCCATGTGTCTAAAGCATTCAAATGGAAAACATGGAACTTCCAACGGCACAATCTGACACCTAAGTGAATTTCCCTTTGTTGTAGCCTGTCTGCATCTGCAACACATGTTGGTACTTCCAGTCCTTCAGTAATTGTGTTCTCTTTTCTCCTCTGATCCCTTACAAAACTGAAATCCTAACTATATATTTTTAAAATAATGTTCAAACCACAAAGATTTGATTAGAAACACAGATAATTTCACTTAGCAACAAATTGATTGACAATTAAGTTTCTAAGTAAATATTAAAGGCTGAAATGTTTTTTTAAATAAAAAATACTGCATAAACTAATTTGGCTGGGGGTGGGGGGAGAGATGGGCACCAGGATGTAGCATTAGAAAGGAGAAACAAAGGATTGGGAGACAGATAGTACTAGAGTAAGAAATAGTACTAATTAGGTGGGGTCAGACTAAGAATACAAGGTGGTCTAAAATAGATTTATAGTGCATGTATGTGAATGCACGAAGTGTGGTAAATAAGGTTGCTGAGCTGCAGGCGCAAATAGACACATGGGAATATGATGTCATGGCGATGACGGAGACATGGCTCACAAAAGGGCAGGATTGGGTGCTAAATATTCCTGGATATAAAGTGTTCAGGAAAGATAGGGAAGGCAAGAAAGGAGGTGAGGTCGCAGTATTGATTAAGGAGAATATTAGTGCTGGAGAGAGATGATGTCCTGGTGGGGGTCAAGGATAGAATCTATTTTGTTAGAATTGAAAAACAAGAGAGGTGCCGTTACACTACTAGATGTATTCTATAGGCCGCCAACTGGTGGGAAGGATATAGAGGAGCAAATTTGCAGGGAAATTACAGAGGGGTGCAAGAACTATTGAGTAGTGATAACGGGGGACTTCAATTATCCCAATATAGACAGGGATAGTAATAGCGTGGGCAGAGATTGGGGGAGGGGGGGGGGGGGGGGGGTGAAGAATTTCTGAAGGTTGTTCAGGAGAACTTTCATGATCAGTACGTTGCCGGCCCAATGAGGAAGATCTGGTTCTGGGGAATGAGGTGGGCCAAGTTGAGCAAATGTCAGTAGGGGAATATTTAGGGAACAGTAATCACAGTATCATAAGGTTTAGATCAGCTATGGAAAAGGACAGGGAGCAATCTAGAGTAAAAATACTTAATTGGAGAAAAGCCAATTTCAGTGGGTAGAGAATGGATCTGACCCAGGTAAATTGGAATCAAAGATTGGCAGGCAAAATTGTAATTAAACAATGGGCTGCCTTTAAAGAGATGATTTGGGTACAGTTGAGGTACATTTCCACAAGGGGGAAGGTAGGGCAACCAAAGCCAGAGCTCTCTGGGTGACGAAAGAGAAAGATGGAGCAGAAAAAGGGGGCGTATGACAGGTGTCAGGTTGAGAATACAATTGAGAACCAGGCTGAATCCAGAAAGTTCAGAGAGGAAGTGAAAAAGGAAATAAGAGGGGGCAAAGAGAGAATGAGAATAGATTAGCAGCTAATATAAAAAGGGAATCCAAAAGTCTTCTACAGGCATATAAATAGTAAACAGGTAGTAAGAGGAGTGGTGGGGCCATTTAGGGACCAAAATGGAGACCTATGCATGGAGGCAGAGGTACTAAATGAGTACTTTGCATCCGTCTTTAACAAGGACGAAGATGCTGCCAAAGTCAGTGAACAAGGAGGAAGTTGGAAAAATTGGATGGGATAAAAATTAATGAGGAGGTACTAGAAAGGCTGGCTGTACTTAAAGTAGATAAGTCACTAGGACCAGATGGGATGCATCCTAGGATGCTGAGGGAAGTAAAAGGTGGAAATTGCAAAGGTACTGGCCATAATCTTCCAATCCTCCTTGGATATGGGGCTGGTGCCAGAGGACTGGAGAATTGCAAATGTTACATCGTTGTTCAAAAAAGGGTGCAAGGATATTCCCAGCAACTGCAGGCCAGTCAGTTTAACCTAGTGGGGAAGCTTTTAGAAATGATAATCTGGGGCAAAATTGTCACTTGGACAAGTATGGACTAATTAAGGAAAGCCAGCATGGATTTGTTAAAGGCAAATCCTGTTTAACTAACTTGATTGAATTTTTTGATGAGGTAACAGAGAGGGTTGATGAGGACAATGCGGTTGATGTGATGTATATGGACTTCCAAAAGGTGTTTGATAAAGTGCCACATTTACCAGCAAAGTTGAAGCCCATGGAATAAAAGGGACAGTGGCAGCATTGGCTAAGTGACAGGAAACAGAACAGCAGTGAACGGTTGTTTTTCATACTGGAGGAAGGTATACAGTGGCGTACCACAGGGGTCGGTACTAGGGCCACTGCTTTTCTTAATATATATTAATGACTTAGACTTGGGTGTACAGGGCGCAATTTCAAAATTTGCAGATGACACAAAACTTGGAAGTACAGTGAACAGTGAGGAGGATAACGATACGGTTCAAGACAGACAGACAGACAGGCTGGTGGAATGGGCGGACACGTGGCAGATGAAATTTAAGACAGGAAAGTGCGAAGTGATACAGGAAGAAAAAGGAGAGGCAATATAAATTAAAGGGTACAATTCTAAAGGGGGTGCATGAACAGAGATCTGGGGGTATAGATGCACAAATCATTGAACGTGGCAGGACAGGTTGAGAATGTGGTTAAAAAAGCATATGGGATCCTGGGCTTCATAAATAGAGGCATAGAGCACAAAAGCAAGGAAGTTATGACGAATCTTTATAAAACACTGGTTTGGCCTCAACTGGAGTATTGTGTCCAATTCTGGGCACTGCACTTTAGGAAGGATGTGAAGGCCTTAGAGAGGGTGCAGAAAAGATTTACAAGAATGGCTCCAAGGATGAGGGACCTCAGTTACGTGGATAGACTGAAGAAGCTGGGATTGTTCTCCTTAGCGCTGAAAAGTTGAGGGGAGATTTGATAGAGGTGTTCAAAATCATGAAGTGTCTAGACAGCAAATAGAGAGGAACTGTTCCCAATGGCGGAAGGGTCAAGAACCAAAAGGACACAGATTTAAGTAATTGGCAGAAGAACCAAAGGCGACATGAGGGAAAACTTTTATATGCAGTAAGTGGTTAGGATATGGAATTCACTGCCTGAAGGGATGATGGAGGCAGATTCAATTATGGCATTCAAAAGGGAATTGGATCAGTATCTGAAGGAAAAATAATTGCAGGGCTATGTGGAAAAGGCAGGAGAGTGGGACTAGCTTAAGTGCTCTCAGAGAGCCGGCACGGGCTCGACAGGCTGAATGGCCTCCTTCTGTGCTGTAATCATTCTATGATTCTATTATATAGAACTGAATGAATAGTAATTTCTTCCTTTTCCTCCCAAAATGGTTTACTTTAATTCCCTAAATGCTGGTAACTTCTGGTGCCCTAGCTAAGTGGTTTATTTTCAAGTGTGAGCCTCTACTGAGCGCAAGCAGGTGTTTCAATTGTGGCGGCATCACAACCAAAAGCAATCCTTTCCTTACTTGACATCTAATGCTGCAACAGCAATCAATGGATAGAGATCAGGTTCAAGAACTTGGCCACAATGTCTTCTTCTCAGCTCAGGGACAGAAACCAATTGTAGCATCCAACAGATGCTCCAGCTGAGATGAGATCAGCTAATTCATTACACCAGAGATCAAGCTCAAGACAATATGATTTAGTACACCGTGCAATGCATTTATCCAGAGTTAGTGAGGCAATCATACTGCAGTGTTGGAGCTCTCTTTGCAGTGGAATTGCAGAAAAAAAAACTCCCCATAGCCAGTTAGCTTCAGTTTACTGTGGTAGCAGTACTGAGTTAACTTACTGATTGAGTGTTCACCAGAAAAACAGTAACCATGCGTTTCTCTTTTCTTTCTTCCCCACAAACACTAATTTAATATTTCACTGCTCAGTTAGTGTTCAGGAATATTAAACTATGGCTTTTTGTACATTTTATGGCAATTATCAAATATTACAATGAACTGTAGCAACAGCCTTTTAAAGCTACAGTATAAATGCACATTAAAAGGTTAATATCTAAATTTTTGAAGTTTAAAATTTACATTAAAACATACGATTTACCTTCATTCTCCTTTACCTCCCCGCTCAATCTCATCTTTTACTCCCAAGTTGTGCTGGAACACAACTCTACAGATGGTAGCATCCCTTTTGTATCTTATCCAAATAGCCATTCTTCACACCAACCTACTTAACTGTCAGAGCCATCACACAGCCTATGTCAACTGGTGTCCAGAAACACACACTACCAAAGTCACTTAACAGCAAACAAGGATGTTAGCCGATCTTAAATTTACGTACCCTATAGCGTGTGCGGTATCTAAGAATAAGGGGTCACCCATTTAAAATGGAAACGAGGAAGAATTTCTTCTGAGGGTCGTGGGTCTTTAGAATTCTTTACGCCAGAGAGCTGTGGAGGCTGGGTCACTGAATATATTTAAGGTGGAGATGTAGATTTTTGAAAGATAAGGGAGTCAAGAGTTATGGGTAGAGGGCAGAGAAGTGGAGTTGAGGCCAAAATCAGATCAGCTGTGATCTTATTAAATGGCGGAGCAGACTCGAGGGGCCAGATGGCCGACTCCTGCTCCTATTTCTTATGTTCTTATTCCCCACTGTTACGCAACTAAGGTTGGCAATGGCCAATACCTGTACCACAGACCAGGGCTGTTTATTCGTTGATATAATTCGGTAGTACACCATACAGCGCATTTGACTACACAGAGCCATCAGGGACAATTTTATGGATTTCAATACACACACTAATAATGTGCCAGCACACCAATACTGCAACCTAAATCAAGTCCACAAAATAAGAATTTTGTTTGTACAAGTTACAAAATATAGCTCCTCCATCCAACTGTTGTTCCATCAATTGGAGAGATGCAGAAAACAGGCCAACAGCTACATCACAATCAAATCCTGAAATCAATTTTTTCACAATTTCAGTTCAGATGAGTGAGGACATGAACAAACTTGCAGATCAGTACTGGAGTCACCATATCATGTCTGATTATATTTTCCACATGATCTGAGTCAAAGTAGAGCTGTACTATGAATTATAAACCTAGAACAAAATTGTTATAAAATGATTTAAGAATTGTTTACCACTCTTTCATTTGGTGCAGATGGTCAAAAACATGCATAGACTAGTGACATGCACTACCTAGTAAACTATGAGTAAATATTAACTATTTCAAACATTTTCTGTTTATATTTCAGATTTCCAGCATCCGCAGCATTTTGACTTTGGATTACATATGTGGAGAAACCCATCTAATACTTAATTAGCAGAATTAAAACCATCCACCCAGTATTTGATTCCTGCAGTGAAACCTGTATTAAGCTGTAACAAATGATAGAAAATCATTTCATGGCGTTTTAAAATTTAAGATGGAATCCAGAGCCAGCTGGTCTTGAGCACCAAAAAGGACTCCCTTTGATCCTGCAATTGGATTAGGTTGCTGTGTTATGGCACCAATACCTGCATTTGGTGCAAACAGCAACCATTCTGTATTTCAAGACGGGTCTGTTGATCATGCTGTATCTCGAGTTACACCCAGCTGATTTGTCTGCAAGAGTGTCTCAGCAGCGTGCACAAATATGGTCCAGATCCAGGCTTGCATAAAATGTAAATGTTCTCTTATGTATGCTTCACGTGGTTGCACTTTACATGTATACAGTTTAATATGTTTCAAAGGAATCGAAGAGAACATTTGAAATAGTACTGCTGTGAGTGCTGTAGCAAATTGGTTAAGTTACTGGACTAGTAATCCAAAGAATGCGCGTTCATAGCAGTTGGAGAATTTGAATTCAGTTTAAGAAAAAAAATCTGGAACTAAAAAAAGCTGGTACAGGTAATAGTAAAAATAACCATGAAGCTGTTGAATTGTTGTAAAAACCCAACTAGTTCATTAATGTCCTTTAAGAAAAGCTGCCATCCTCACTGCCCTATATACACACACAAGGCTGACTCTTAATAGCCCGCTAAAGTGGCCAAGCAAGCCACTGAGTTGTATCAAAACAACTCAAGGCAGCCTACCACAATCTTCTCAAGGACAATCATGGATGGCCAATAAATGAGCTTTTCAGCGATGCCCACGTCCCGAGGATGAAATTTAAAAGTTCATCGTAAATTAATAACCAAATCAAAAAGAGCCTGAACCCATGCCTTTCACTGGTTTCTGTTCTATCTGCCTCCTGAAACCCACCTCCTGCTCCCTTGACCCCATTCCCACTAAACTTCCCTTCCTGGCCCCATGCTAACTAACCCTCAGGTAATGTCCAGTTCCTTTTCAAAACATATACTTTGACAACACCTAGCTCGACCTCTCCACCATCTCTTGAACCTTCCAATGCCTGTGTTGTCCGACTGCTTGTCTCAAATCAGGTCTTGAATGAGTCATAATTTACTTCAGGTAAACACTGAAGAGGAATGACATCTGTAAGTTCCAGCCAGAAACTCCATCTCCTTTCCCAACCACCGGCTTGGTTTGAACCAGACTGCTCACAACCACGGGTTCCTATTTGACCTCAAGCTGAGCTTCCGACCCCATAATCTCTCCATTAAAAAAGCAGCCTACATCACCCACCTCTACCTTTGCTTCTGTCTCAGTTGATCTGCTGCTGATATTCTGTTCATGCATGGGTCACCTCCAGACTCCACTATTCCGATGCTCTCCTGGTTGGTCTCAAACTCCACGCTCAAAACGTCAGCTCAACCAAATCTGCTGCTCGCATCCAATCCTGCATTAAGTCCTGTTCACCCATAATTCCTGAACTTAATGATCTACACTGGCTCTTAAAATTCATCCTCGTGTTTAAATTCCTTTGTAACCTCACCCTCTCCATTCTCTGTAACCTCCTGCAGCCCTACAATTCCCCCCAGAAGTCTTTTTGATTCCCTTCATCCCACTCTTGGCCACCTAGGCCCCATGCTCTGGAATTCTCTCCCTAAGGGACCACTTCTCTCCACCTTCCTTTAAGACGCTTTGACCAAGCTTTTAGTTATCCCTTCTAATATCTCCATCTTTGGCTCAGTGCCCATTTTTGATTATACCTCTCAAGTACCTTGGGATGTTTTTCTACATTAAAAGGTGCTATGTAAATGCAAGTTGTTGATGGCTTCCATGTAAGAAAGGAGTTTATATAACGCTTTTAATGTCCTCAGGATATCCTAAAATGCTTCCCAGCCAATTACACTTATGTAGTCACTTATGGAGGCAGGAGAATACTGTAGCCAATTTACCTGCAAACTGCAATGGGATGAATGACCAATGAATTTGTTCTGGGTTGAAGGAGGAATGTTGGTCAGAACATTGACAATTCTCTGTTCTGCAAATAATGCCTTGGATCTTTTACCTCCCCAAACGACTAATATTTCATCTGAAAGTTGCTCCCCCCTTAGCCTAAATTATGAGCTCAAATGGGTCTTAAACCCACAACTTTCTAACTCTTGGGGCAATTGTACTGAAATTGCACGGTAGGTTAATAAACCATTGATGTGGTGCCAGAAGGTCACAAGGCTAATTCCTGATGCTAGAGGACTGATTTATGAGGAAAGGCTAGAAAAACTTGGACTTTCAGTCTTGAAAAGGGAGTGTGAACGTACTTTATAGAGCTATAAAGTGGAATGGAAAGAATTAATCCTGAGCACTATAATCACGAGCGCAGTTCAATAAGCACACACTGCTAAAAGGCATGTTCAGGACTGAGGTCAGAAAGCACTTCTTCAAAGTGATACCTCGTTTGGTCTTCCAGATAAGGTAATGAAGTCAAAAACTCTGGAATCATTGAAGAAACAATTAGACGCTCTGATGGGACAATCTATGGAAGAATGAACACGATAGGGCAAATAGCCACCCTGATGTATTGATTTTGTGATGAAGAAGCCTTAAGGTATTCAATTATTTGTCACCAAGAACTCACAATTCAAGGCATGAGCCACCTTTCACTCCCTTATCATGCTCCAGGTTTTGGATTTGCAAAAAGGCAGCAGCTCTGTGCAGTAAATAGTGCTGATTTGTACAAGGACAAAGATCAAATCAAATCACAAAGCTAGTGTTTGCGAGAAAAACGAGCTGCTTCAATCAGGGTCCAAGATTCTATCAAGAATGAGGCATGGCAAATGAAATGTCATAACCAAATGAAGTCTTCACGTGAAGCAGAGTTAGAGGACTGGGGATAACTGGACTAAGCCATGCATATGTAATTCACTAATTTCTAAGCTGTATATACTGTCCTTATTTTCAGATTTCCATTATAAATTTTTAGGTTGAAATTTTACTGAAAACTCCCTATGCAACCAACCTCGTGTTAAGATGCAATGCCTCTACTAGCAGTAAAGTGTAATTACAGCAAAAAATACTTTAAGGCTTACATTTATATAGCGCCTTTCATGACCACCGGACATCTCAAATCACTTTACAGCCAAGTACTTTTGGAGTGTATTCACTGTTGTAATGTGGGAAACACGACAGCCAATTTGCATACAGCAAGCTTCCACAAACAGCAATGTGACAATGACCAGAGTCTGTTTTTGTTATGCTGATTGAGGGATAAATATTGGCCAGGACACCGCGGATAACAATCCCGCTCTTCGAAATCGTGCCACAGGATCTTTTACGTCCACCCGAGAGCGCAGACGGAGCCTCGGTTTAACGTCTCAGCCAAAGATCGGCACCTCCGCCAGTGCAGCACTCCTTCAGTAGTGCACTGGAATAGCAGCCTAGATTTATGTGCTTACCCTGAACCCACAACCTTCTGACTCAGAGGCGAGTGTGCTACCCGCTGAGCCACAGCTGTCAAGTTTACATCGAGTTTCCATTATAAATATGGGCATGGGAATTAATTATGGGAAAGTTGACCAGAAGTGTATGCAGGCACAAGATTTTGAATATATTAGAGAACAGTGCATCCAGCGACAATAGATATATCATGAATTTAATGCTAGCAGTTTGAGAGCATAATAGCAATGGATAAATTGTATGGGGGCTTCCATATAAAATGTAAACTGCACCTTTGACACCCTAGAAATGGAATATACCTTGGATGGGTCAAAAGCACAGTATTTGCTCCAGACTTTGCCAATGGCTGATGTCATGTTACTGGAGTTCACAGATGGTTTCATTTTCCTGCCAGAGAGGAAGCAGCAATGGGGACTTAAAGTAAAATATAAAAATAAAATAAAAATAAAAAAGTAAGATAACCTGATCATCACATTTCACTGCATCACAATCTAGTCTATAGAATTTTGGGGAATAAATCAGTGAAAATATGGGGGGGGGGGGGGGGGGGGGGGAGAAAGAGAAAGGGAGGAGAAGAATTGCCAACATGTGTAATGTGATGCTTACAAGTATAAATTAAGACACAGAATATAAGACTACAGAAAGTTATGAAAGGGCATTATTGTAATAAACCATTTTACCCATGTAAGATTAGAAAGTATTTAATTGAGGACCTATTACTTTTGTTAATAGTGTTGATATTAGCATCAGTGTAAACAATGATTCCTATCATCCCATTGTTTGCAGGCTATCTTCAAAACCTGATGTTAAATAGCTGAATTGAAGTGAATACAAGTCCAACCTCTATGCTGCGAAAGGGTTATGAACAAAGCCGAGACAAAAGAGATCTTCTCATGCATATACATAACTTGCAATGCCATTTAGGAGCTGAAATGTTAACAGACTCTATATTCAGTACCTTTTGCCCATATTATATTGGGAATTACTTTACCCTCACCTGGTTTAATTTTGGCAGTGGATCAATCAATTATCCACCAATGCCTAAACTAAGCACATTAAAAAAAAAACATACAAATCAGCTTCTTTTTCAATTTAGAAGCTGTATTCTTTTACAATGTCAGCAATTCACAAGAATACAGAATTACTTAAGAAAAATTGCATAAACACAGGAAAGCACAGCAATGTTGTAAAGGAAATCACTTAAAACCTGCCTCTGTTTGTTATACATGTAAAGAAATTTTCTGGAAAATACTAGATGTGGATAATGCAATACCATTTCTAACATGATTTAATTAATACATTTTATACTTCATTAATATCGTAGGAGGAGGAAAAATAGATTTGTTACGATAGATTCCAAAGATGAGAAGAATCCTCATTGATTACCATAATCACTTATTACAAAGACATCTATTTCTACAACTAGGATAAAAACATTTTATTTTCCATCTCTAAAAAAAACTTTATTTGATCTCTTACTGTGCTTCATCAAATTCCTGGTTACATCATTGCTAAATGGCTGTCGAAGAACCTAAAGCAGTAAAAAGGCCATTCAGTCCATCAAACCCATTCCTTCTACAGACCAAGAAATCATTTCATTATAGGCTCCACCCAACCCATTTAATCTCCTGTGTAAAGTGCCCTGACAGGCTTCCACAAAATGATTTGAAATATGCAACAGAAAAACAGCATCAGTTACATGACCATTAAAGAAAATCATTCACAATAGCCGATAGCTGGTGTTCTTCACATTTAAAACATTTTTGGTGAATAAGAAACTATATTTGCACAAATTCTGTACGAGGATTAGTCACTTTAAAATGGCACTGCATGCAAAGAAAAAGTTTGTCAAACATAATTGGCATGCATCATTGAATCACTGGAGCATGACAAAAGATCCATCTCTCCTTAATCTCAAAAAAATCTGCCTAACACTTCATGAAAATAATGACCCAATAAATTTCTCTCATTCCTTTCCCCCTCAAGCCATCAATTAGACTTTCACTCAAAGCATGGGGAGGCAGTGACATGCATTTAGGCCCCCTTCATAACCATGTGAACCAGTGTTGGGTGGTGTACAAAAGCAGGCGAATAAGACTCCCTCAGATTTCCTCCTGTTGGAATGCATCAGGTTTGTGCTTGGTACCAAACCAAAACAGGTCTTTAATTCAGAGCTGGAGTTGAACACGCATATCACCACTCAATACCATCACTCAAACCAAATACCTATAGAAGGAAGTGTGATTCAATCATTACTATGGATACAAGTATGTGGGGGAGGGGGGTGGGGGGAAGGAACTGATTAGAATAGTGAATAAGCTGCAACAAATGGTATTTAAATAACTTCGCTACATTTCATAATATGGGAAATTGTGGAGGCCAAATATGTTCATTAAAAAGATTGTATAATTTAAATCCAAAACTACTAAAACATCCTTTAATGGAGTGGAACAAGAGAGTGTCTACCTGCCCCCAATCCATCTATCATACAATCAGTGCATTCAAGGGTGACGAAAAGGTCCTCCCTATATAGTACACATTAGAAACTATTCAACTTCTGGAGTCTTGTTTTTAAAGTGTTATGGTAACCGTACAGCTGGGATAAACCTGTCTGAATCTCAGAGTTCTCAGATTGTCAGGAGCCTTAGAGCACACTGGACCTTTGTCTGCAAAATAATTGATTGTCATTTTAGAAGAAAAGAAATCCACTGCTTTTCCTTTCCTTCCTATTCTGCATTTGCAGTTAGAGGAAAACTCAATTTCCGAGAGGGCACCTGCTGGCTATGGAACCGTACCACAAAGTTAATACTTTCAGGAGAGGAAAGAGTACAATGTAGCAGGAAAACTAAGATTCATTCTTCATATGAAACAGTTTAGGTATCTGGGAATTGAAATTTACTCCATGAAGGATGCGCTATGTTTTACTGTACATGTGAATATTACTCCCAGTAATAGCAAACCAAATTTCAACTACTGTAATTAATGGTAGGAGGGACCCAACATATTTCCCCCCAACAGCAATACAGCAAAAACTGGAGCAATGACTAATTTAAGATTATTTTTTGTTGAGTACCTTCTCTACCCAAAGCTATGCAACTTCTGCAGTCTCTGCTTATGCTGCTCAGACCAGCTGCTGAGAGGTGCTTCCTTAGCAATGAGATAACTCGGGTGAAGGTGGGTAGGTGTTTCAAAATGCCATATCCAAATGAAAAAACAGTAAATGATTCAGATGCAAAGAATTACTTTAATCGATTAGATATTTTGTGCACAGCAAAATCCCATGATGAGTTGAATGGCTAATTAATCTGTTCTTGGTGGCATTGGTTGGAGTAATGAGACAGCACTCCCCGCTCTTCAAATAGTGCCACAAGATGATTAGCTGCTTTCATACTGCAGTAAGAACTGTGCTTTGATCCCAGCTCTCACCAAGTGCTCGCTGGTATATTACTCTAATAACATTCATTACGTGAGCTTGCATAATGTGTATTGGTAGGTTATTCGATTGTAGGGACATCACAGCCAAGTTTTGATCCTTTTCTCACTAAATGTGCATAGTCAGTCAGAAGTTCCTAGATAATACTGATCATGCAGATAGCTGCAATGCCAAAGCAAACTTAGCAGATTTGCTAGTCAGTGGCTCGGAACCAGCCTGGATAATACTACTCATGCAAACAGCTGCAACCCAGACAAACTTGCCAGGGCTCGCCAAGACCAGTGGCTATAACGACCGAGTTTTCCTGTCTGTTGGCCTTGGTGAATCATGACAAGTTTACTTTTGGGTTGCAAATGATAGGGAGACAGTGACACTATATGGGTCTGGCACAATATAAAAGCATCTTTAAATGTCCACCAGAACCAGTGAAATAGGCAAAAAGATCCTTGGTTTTAAAATTTCCTCCCAGTGAGCAGCATTTTCAACAGTGCAACAAACCCTCGGTACTGTATTGAAGTGCAAGCTTAGTTAAAGTCCTGAACCTACAAGCTCTGACTTGGGGTACTATTAATTGAACAACCACAACTTCAAGGATTATAGGATCCGAGCAAACTGCAAAGCAATTAAATTATATAGGTGAAATAATTATAATCACAGTGATTTATAGAACAAAAAATGATAGATTTCTACTAGAGAGATGCATTATACGCTTACAAAATTTGGTTTTGTATCCAAAATATAACTTTAGTACAAGTGACTTATTGGAGTTTCAAAGTAAACAGGAATGTCAGACATGATTCTTTCAGACAGACACATTTGTATTCCAAGTAGGACTGGACTGCCAGCATTCCAATTTGTTCACTCAGCTGTCGATATTGAAAACATCCTGAACCAATCACTTGCAGTGACTAGGAATGCAAATGTTTTTTCAGCAAAGATAGAGCTAAAGCAACCTGGGGGGAGCAGGGGAGAAGGGAAAGCAAAATTACTAAAGATGTAGCAGTGTAAAAACTAGGTCACTTTTAGTAGTTGAATGTTGACAAAGCCTCGATGACTCAGTACATTTTACCTCTGACTAGTGCATGGTTTTTATTAAAAACTGAAGCAGTACAGGGATATTAAAGACAAAAAATGATCCAGCTGACTCATCTGAAGCCTAAGGTGTTGTTTTTCTCCCTCTTGTCCATATTCCCATCTCCTGCCGGGATGTTAACATTTCTGTTTAGAAAGCAACATTAGGCCGACTGTGCACATCCCAATTGTTTAATGCATTGCCTTAGACTTCTCTAGTCGCCTTCAAGATATTTTAGTTTTAGTGAATCATTCAACATATTAGAGCAGCTTTTTCCAAATACTGTATATCCCATCAGCACTGGGTAAAGATTTTTCAGATTGGAAAGAAATCCAAAACCTCAGCTGTAGCTTTGCAGACCTTGTACGGTATTGATTTGCAATTGTTCTACCATGCCCTTTACATTAGTGATGATGCCATTAGGTCTGCGCATTATTTTCACTGTCATCCATCTAAGGTTCAGACAAGTGGATTTTATGAAGAAGCTGAATGAACAAGTCATGCACGAGGACTTTCCAAGGTACCTATGCACATTTTACAATTTTTCTTTTTCAGAACTAAAATCTCAAAGCGGATATAAATGATTAAAAACAATTGCACAATTAGCTTGTCTAATGCAAATTGAGAGCGGGATTTGAGGACTTTGCGACCGGGTTTTCACCGCGTTTTGACCCTCCGTGGTGAAAACCTGGTCGGGATCCTCGCTCGTTGTTTGCGGCGGCGGCCGGGGAGAGGTGCACTGACGTGTAATGCGGATTGCATTACTGTTGTACTTTTGACACTCTCCTGACCCGTACACCGCGCCCAGAATCGTGACAAGTCAAACCTGTGTGCAGCCCTGCCAGCAGTAGTAAGAAAACCTGCAAAAAGTTAAAGTTTTTATTTAAAAATTTTCTTCAGCAATTTGGTAGCTAAGGGTTTTGTATATGTTTTTGCAATTTTTTTTGAATGACCCCTCCCCCCCACCACCCCCCACAGGCCTCTCGCAGCGTGAACGACCTCGGACTAAAGTTGCCGAAACTCACGTTGTGCGCTGCGAATAGTCGTGGAACGTCACCCTTACCGATGCGCCCCTGGCGCAGATGTAAAGGCCAAGAGTTCAGCCTAAAACCGATAGTGCAACAACGGTAATTTTCACATATTGCTATCGTTTTCGCTGAAAACCCCAAAAGTCGAAAATCCGGCCCTGAGGATATAACCTCATTCACTGACAGCACCAGAATGGTATGCACAAAAAGTTCCATTCAAAATGGGAATGCAATTAATTATATTTAAAACCTGCAAAAGCACCAAAACTGTACACAATGTAATAAATAAGGAGCTATAGCTATGAAATATGTACCTTAAACAGGTGGTGTGATGAACTTAGGGCTAGAACTGCTCATCAAGTTCACATTTTAGAATGCAATAATGAAGTGTGATGCCTGTGCTAGATCTCTGTCTTAAATCTAAAAGTTAGAGATAAATTGGCAATGTTTAATATTCCATGTTTAAGTTCAATCTAAAGAAATGTAGAATAGACTCTTTCACAGTTCTAAAGTGCTACAGCCACATTTATAAAGGTAATTCCTATTATACTACCTATGTTATATATTTGCATTGAAGTACTAAGTTCCCACAAATGTTTAAGCAGAGCATACATATATATTTCTTCCTGTTGGCAAGAAAATATTAAAAAGTTTTAAAATGAAATCTAGTATATAAACACATGACCAATCAGAACAAAAGTAAAAATGTGATTTAAAAATGAGATACTAGTTCTAAAAATGTTTAATTTACAGCTCGTGTGTTACTAGTTATGACAATGGTTGAGATGCTGTTGCTATGTAGTGCCAACAAAGGGGTGGGGGAAGAGGAGAGCTGGTTTCCCCTTGAGTTAGCACCATCTGCAATTTGAGGGACTTTAACACACACACCATTCATGAAGAATCCTAGTTTGTGTTTTGGCAGCATTGAGGCAATTATGTGGACCTCAGATTCTTCAAAAAGTGTCAGAAACTAAAGGATGGATTTGTAAGTATTTATCATGCCAATAGGAAGGTTATATACACATGTGCAGTCTGCTTAAGTATTTGTGGGAACTTAGTACTTAACTGCAAATATATAGGTGGCAGAATAGGAACTACCTTGATAAATGTGACTGTAGCATTTCAGAACAGTAAATAGCATTTTCTACATTTCTTTAGATTGCACCTAAGCATGGAATATTATACAAGGAATAAACATAGTACAATATTAATTTAATGAATCACAACTTGTATTTGAGGTCAACAGCAAATTCATAAATAGTGAGTACACTGGATTATTTTACAGAAAAAGCTATGCTGCAATTATATCAACATTGGAAATCAACAATGTGAATTGGTTTTAATGGTGCAATCAATTAGAAAAACCAGGAGAGAGATTCATTTACAAATCCTACAAGTTACAATCTTCTCTAGCACTTCATGAGCCTTTAATTTTGCCATAAATTCTTCTGTGAGCAAATCTTGTCAACTAACTTCTGAAAGTCAGGATATGCAACAGCAACCACATTTCTTTCATCAGCTGCAAGTCCATTCATAATTAACATTTTCACAAGCTTACTCTGAATAGGGGCTTAACACTTTGCACAAAATATTTTAATAATTTAAGTATGATTTATCATCAATTTGCTGTGCTCTTAAGGGGCAATGGTGAAAGTCATAACATTTTATGCCGAAGTCAGGGTCCATCTATGATTATTAAATGTCAGACATAGCCCACTGCAGAAAACTTTCAATGGTATTTATTATTCATAAGAACCCAAGGAATGTTCTTATGCAATTACATGTTCAAAAGTACTTTACCATATTATGCTGTACATATTTCATTCACCCAGCCTCCAATTAAATGTCAACCACCAGGTGAATTATAATTCAAGACTTTATCCTTAGTTGTAATCTGGAAATAAAGTAAAGTAACCACACCTTACCTGTAGTTTGTGATTTTAGTTAACTAAAAACTTGACTACGTAAAGTAAGTGGAGAATGCAAATATTCATCCAGGAAATGTCATGCTAAGGATTGAACCAGCATTTCAGCTGGACAATTACAATTCAAGTCTAGGACTAATGTTTAAAATATCTTGGAAATTTAGTGTTCGCTAGATATCAGGTTACATAAATATTTCTTATGGAAGGTCATTTTCAAGATGGCACCCTGTTTAAGTGTCAAAACATGCCTATTCCAATTTTAAAAAAAAATTTTTTTTTTTTTTTTTTTTAAGTAGGAGATTTGAAACAATCCCTTCAAAAATGGATAGGATTCTAATTCAATGCATACCGTGAGATTTTTCAATCATATTACTACATTTCCAATTACTAAAACTACAGCTAAAACTATACTGGAAAAATATAGCTAGTTTTTCAAAAGGTTGCTCAAAGATAATGATAAGCCTCAGATAATGAGTTCATAACATTAACTGCTATTTATTTCTCAGTTGCAGAGGTCACAGGCATGATTAAGACAGAAACAGAAAAAAGTGCAACTTGATCCAATGGACGGAAGTTTGCCAGCTTAAGTGGAAGCGCAGCAAAAAGAAAGACGACTCAATATTCTGCTGTAAGATAGTCAATACTGTACTGTGAAAGTTTAGGCTGACACTGATCAATGTTTAGTACCAAAGGCTACCAATATGACATTAGATTAGACATTGAACCATGTACAGCAGACCCTCAAGTTGCTGGAGATATAGCACCAACGGTGTCTCTGCAAGATCCTACAAATCCCCTGGGAGGACAGGCGCACCAACATCAGCATCTTCGTCCAGGTTAACATCCCCAGCATTGAAGCGTTCGATCAGCTCCGCTGGGCAGGCCACATGTGTCTGGCATGCGAACTGAGACTCCCAAAGCAAGTGCTCTAATCGGAACTCCTTCATGGCAAACGAGTCAACAGTGGGCAGCAGAAACGCTACAAGGACACCCTCAAAGCACGATACCCCCACTGACACCTGGGAGTCCCTGGCCCAAGACCGCCCTAAGTGGAGGAAGTGCATCTGAGAGTGAGCTGAGCACCTCGAGTCTAAACGCCGAGAGCATGCAAAAATCAAGCGCAGGCAGCGGAAAGAGCATGCGGCAAACCAGTTCCACCCACACCTTTCCTCAACAACTATCTGTGCCACCTGTGATAAGAGTCTGTGGCTCTTGTATTGGACTCACTTCAGGAGTGGAAGCAAGTCTTCCTCGATTCTGAGGGACTGCCTACGATGATGAGATTAGACATTATCCAGATCATTAGTGGAAGGAAAGCCATTATTTGTTTTGGAGTCAGTATGCTATTTGTCACGTACTTCAAAAAAGTGTTGCAGCATCTTTCATGTATCCAAAGTTCTTCAAGCATTTTTAATATATATTACTACAGCTGAAAAAGTCCTTTCTTTCTATTTATTCTAATTCTCCCTAAACAGTTCCAAAAATTGTAATTACTTTCCAGAGAACATGCAGTTTTCAATACAGATCACCGATAGATGAGGTTTTTAATCTCGTCCTACAATTCTGTACTGTTCTGTGATGGGACTCGAGTGCTCTCACCCCACATAACTACAGATTTTCCCCATCTTAGTGTAATATAGGAAAGTAGCAACATAGGAACATCTAGGGCTGTAAAAGACTGCAGTCCATCTGATAAGTCCCAAAATCTACTCTCATTCAACCGCATATTCCCTCAAATATCTATCCAATTCTCCCTTCGATCTTCCTACTCTACTTGTTCCAGTTAGCACTACATCATCCAACTCAATGGAGTAGGGGATTGCACTTGTGTGTTGGTACTTCAACACAAGATGTACTCACTTTATGCATAGGGTGGTGAATGGGTGGAGCAGATCTCCCAGGGACCACTCCAGAATGGAAAATGCTCCAATTTCCACAATCTAAAAGATGTTCTTCAGCAAAGGAATTTGTACCGTTACAATATGATTTACACCACGTATTTTTTTCCTCATTCCAGGATCTGGAAACACAGCTGAGCAAGTTCCGACAGCAGAGTTTGTTTGCATAGAAATTTAAATATTTGCACTTTAGATGGAAAGCTTCAATAACTTAAAATCATTCTTGGGTTCTCTACTGTTCCTAGGGCAACCCTCATTCCCCAGGTAACTTACAGTTTCAGGCCCAATCAGTGCTGTTCAGTATTTGGCTGCCAAATGTTGCACTTCAATTTGCCCTCAGGAGAACACCTGCCCACTTACTTGGTGCCTCATTCTAGCAACATGAATGAGTCAGAAATTTACGATGCGTGGATTCACACATCATGCCATGCTGTGGAATTTTGATATAATGGCCTGGATTTTGCAATAAAAGTAACAGCAATGATAGCAGCGCTCTGTTAAGGAGTAAATTGGACAGCGTACATGCGCAATTAAATGCAGAAATCAGGAAGTTGCTACATGAATCGTCCTGCTCCTCCAGAAGCTGCGCTATAAAACAATCCCTCGCCATGAGACTCAGCATTCAAATACATGAAGGGAGTGATGATGGGGTACTTGCCCACTAAACTCACCAGAAAATGTTAGGGCTTGTCCATTCAAGTGCAAGTGAATTTTTAACAGCATGGTAAGTCTTAATTATTGTCAAGCAACACCTCTGGCACTGAAAATTAACTTACAAATGTGTTGTCTCATTCCTTCATACTTTAATTATTGTTGGAGATTTAAAAAAAAAACTTTTTTGTAAAACTCTTAGTCTCTTCTCTCTTGCTTCATCCCATCTATCTATTTTGCCTGCTGTACATGATTTGGCATTGAATTATCTATTCTAACTTACACTTCTTGGTTTAGACATTACATGGCTCAGTGAGGATTATTCAATCTAATTGGTTGAGGAGATACACAGTTGCTTGTCCTGTTCACACAAGCTCCAGATGCCCTGAAGAGGCCATCAACTGCTTCGGATTTCTAACTACCACAAATTCCAGTGCAAAAGCCCATACAAATTCTGTGGGCAAGTGTACGTGTAATGAACAGCTACCATCGGTCGTTCATCACTAACTGCAAAATCCAGGCCATCTCTAAAACCTGTTAATACAAGTTTTTTTTCCAAAAGCTATGACACACGAGTACACATACATTTAAAATTCTGGGATTATGAATCCTTAAAATCTTCACTACCATGCAGCACAAAGATGGCCAACAGACAGAATTCTGATGCTCTTTTATTCAACTGAAGCTCTCAAACTGTAATTCAGCATATTCTTGTATATTGAATTTGACTGTACTAAGTAACTAAAAACTTGTACATAATAGATCTACTTGACCAAGTGCTTGCATGGATAGCACCGTTGAGTGTTCTGGTTTTTACATACAGAACATTTGAAAGTTGAACTGCTCAAGAGGATTTTAGTGCAAGGGCAGCAATTTGTTGGCAGGAAGAGATCTCAACAATCCCATTTCCTGTGTCTGCTAACCTAGTTACCGCAATCTGGCATACAGTATTTTGTTAACTTCCAAGTCATTCATGCATAGGCTAAACACAACCAGCTCTACGCCAGAAACACGCTCGTGAAACAGTGTGCCTTCGGACAAGATGCTTGAGAACTTCAAAAAGGCCCATGGTCAAATATTTTCAGTTCAAATATTGATTAAAACAAATAATGGCACTGAGGCACATTTATACCGTAACTATGTTCTTTGTTTTCAGATTTATTCAAACAAGAGTCCCTTTTTGATTTAAACATATCAATATATGGCCGACAGAACAAAATGATCCCCTGCAGTCATGGTGAACCAAAGGGTCAAACAGCATAAGATCCTTCCCCACTTAGGTTGCTGCTGTCAATATCAGATAGAGGTCTCCATCTGGAAGAGGTCACAGCAAACGCAACCTAATCTGAGTGACAATTTTAAACAGCAGTATACAATAGATATTCCCTCCACCTGCCCAAGAAATGAATTTCTAGGCATCACTAGTGTAGCAAAGTTCATATTAGCATTTCATCAGTCAGCTGCTCTCCCAGACAATTCAGCTTAATTACAGCAAGATTCACAAGGGAATTTAATGCTACTGAGGAAATGTTCTCCAAGCACATCAGGTTAAATAATTGGTTCTGTAAAACAGAAAATAATCTGTGAAACAGAAAATAATCCAGACTGAGGGGAAAGGACTTGAATTTATCATAGAATCACAGTATGAGGCTATTCGGCCCATCGTTTGTGCTGGCTCTTTGAAAGCTATCCAAATTATCCTACTCGCCTGCTCTTTGCCTATAGCGCTGCAAATTTCTCCCTGCAAGAATGCATCCAATTCCCTTTTGAAAGTTATTCTCCAATCTCCTTCCACACCTTTTCAAGTAGTGCATCCCAGATCATAATTCGCTGTATCATTTTCCCCCCATTTCCCCTGGATATTTTGCCAATTATCCTACATCTGTGTCCTCCAGTTACCAATCCTCCTCCCAGTGAAAACAATTTCTCCCCATCTACTCTATCAAAACCCTACATAATTTTGAACACCCTCAATCAAATATTCCCTTAACCGTCTCTCCTCCAAGGTGAACAATCCCAGCTGTAACGTCTGTTATAATAAAAACTTAAAAGTTAGAGGTGGAAGTAAAGATGGAGGTATAACAATACTCAGGCATAGTTCATTTTAAATTCATAATTCTCAATTATTTTCTATACTTGTCCAGTACACTTAATTTAGGTTTTGTTAATTCCTTTAAAAAAATTACCTCCACATCGACCACTTCTGTCCCAGATGGAAAACAGTACCACCATTTCCACTACTTCTTATTGAAACTTAAGATAATGAGGGGGTTTGACAAGGTGGATGCAGAGAGGATATTTCCACATAGGGGAAACTAAAACTAGGGGACATAGTCTTAGAATAAGGGGCCGCCCATTTAAAACTGAGACGAGGAGGAATTTCTTCTCTCAGAGGGTTGTAAATCTATGAAATTCTCTGCCCCAGAGAGCTGTGGAGGCTGGGTCATTGAATATATTTAAGGCGGAGATAGACAGGGTTATGGGGAGCGGGCAGGGAAGTGGAGCTGAGTCCATGATCAGATCAGCCATGATGTTATTGAATGGCAGAGCAGGCTCGAGGGGCCAGATGGTCTACTTCCTGCTCCTATTTCTTATGTTATGTTCACTGAAGTCCATTCAATTCAAATATCTCCAGACATGGAAGATCCAAGTTTAAATCAAACATTAACTGCGGACAGCAATAGCATTGTAAGTTCAAAATGAGGTGTATTCCTGTCATGTTACTAATGGATTATAATTGTTGCAATTGTTCCATTAATATGAAATTTTATAGAAGAGAAGCACTCCTGCTTCCTTGCCAGAGTCATTTTCGACAGAGTTAACTGATGATCAATAAAAGGAAAATTTTAGATAATTTAGTTAAGCTAAAGGAAGACAAATTGCCAGGGCCTGATGAAATACATCCTAGGATCCTGAGGGAGACAATTGCAATGGCCCTAGAAATTACATGCTCTATTGAATGTGGATGTGCTGCTGGAGAACAGGAGAGGGGGCAATGTAGCACCCATTTTTTAAAAAGGGAGATCGAACTAATCTTGGTAATTACAGGCTGGTTAGCTTAACATCAGTGGAGGAAAATATGTGAAGTCTTTATCTAATTTCATTCTTAGAGAATCATAAATAGTTACAGCACGGAAGGCAGACATTCGGCCTGTGCTGGTGCTGTGCAAGAGCACCTCTGCTAGTCCCACACCCTGTCCTTTCCCCATAGCCCTGCAAAAAAATTCTCAGGTACTGATCGAAGTCCCTTTTGAAAGCCATGATCGAGTCTGCCTCCACCACCCTTTCAGGCAGTGCATTCCAGATCCTAACCACTCTGTGTAAAAAAGTTTTTTCTTGTGTCACCTTTGGTTCTTTTGCCAATCACTAACATAGAAAATAGGAGCAGTAGGAGGCCATTTGGCCCTTCAAGCCTGCACCGCCATTCAATATCATGGCTGATCTCAATACCATATTCCTGCTTTTCCCCCCATACCCCTTAATGCCTTTTGTGTCTTAAATCTGTGTCCTCTGGTTCTCGACCCTTCTGCCAATGAGAACAGTTTCTACTCTGTCCAGACCCCTCATGATTTTGAACACCTCTATCAAATTACCTCTCAACCTTCTCTGCTCCAAGGTGAAAACCCCCAGCTTCTCCAGTCTATCCACGTAACTGAAGTCCCTCATCCCTGGAATCATTCCCGTAAATCTTTTCTGCACCCTCTCATCCTTCCTAAAATGCTGTACCCAGAAATGGACACAACGCTCCAGTTGAGGCCAAACCAGCGTTTTATACAGGATCAAAATTCCCATGCTTTTTTTACTCTTGGGGCTAGAAATTTGGTTTTCAGTGAAAACGGTATTTTTTTGGCAAAATTACCGTTTCCGCTTCGCTACCGTTAGGTGGTCAGATATTCAGCCTTAAATTTGCGCAGCAGTAAAAATTGCCGTTGCACGAGGACTCGCGACACAAACCGCGAATTTCGGCAATGTTAGTCCTATTGTGTTCCTAACAGATGAGACTGCACACAGGGAGGTTAAAGTAACAGTGACCTCAGTCTTTATTAAGACACTCCAGAGTGAGGAACAGGCCTTGGGGGCCAGCTTATATACAGTGCTCCCAAGGGATGCTGGATCCCTTTGGACTTCAGGGGATGCGTTCCCTGGTGGCGGAATATGGGAGTGCATGCTTTGCAGATACACAAGTCCGATGCTGATAGCGTTGCGAGAGGCGCCTTGGGGGGGGGGGGGGGGGGGAACATTTTAAAAAATTGGGCAAAAATTTCACAAAACCCTTACCTACTAAATTGTTGAAAGAATTTAAAAATAAACATTTTAACTTACCTTTTTGCAAGGCTGCACCAACAGGTTTTTCCCTATTGGTATTCTGGGCGCAGAATACGGGTGCAGAGTGTCACATTTCGGGCGAAAACACTATTTTGGGTCCTGCACAGTTGCACTCCTCTCCCCAGCGGTACGTGGAAAGTGCCGCCATAAATAGGTGTCCAAAGTTCCTGCCGACCGGTTTTGCGCCAAATATGGTGAAATAGCGCCAAAAACCCAGTCGCAAAATCGGCAAATTTCTATCCCTATACCCTCTATTCATGAAGCCCAGGATCCCGTAAGCTTTAATTGCTTTCTCAACTTGCCCTGCCACCTTCAACGATTTGTGCAAATACCCCTAGGTCACATGCACCCCTTTAGGATTGTACCCTTTAGTTTATATTTCCTCATTCTTTCTACCAAAATGTATCACTTCACATTTTACTGCGTTAAATGTCATCTGCCCTGTGTCCACTCATTTCACCAGCTTGTCTATGTCCTCTTAGTTAGTTAGCAGTAGCCAACATGGATTTTAAAATCATGCATGACAATCCTCAGAAATTTGAGATATGATAGATGGGGAAAATGCAGTGGGTGCAGTGTACACAGACTTTAGGAATGCTTTTGACAAGGGACCACATGGGAAATTACTAGAAAAAAAAACTTGCATTTATATAGCACTTTAAACACAGCAAAACTGGCATCACAGGAGCATAATTAGGTTAAAAATTGAGAGTCAAAGGAGGCAATATTAGATCAGGTGACGGATTTGTTAAGGGAAGATAGTGTCTGACTAACCCGATTGAATTTTTTGAGGTGGTAACCAAGAGGGTCGATGAGGGTAGTGCGTACGATGTAGTATATATGGACTTTAGCAAAGCTTTTGATAAGGTCCCACATAGTAGACTGGTCATGAAAGTTAAAATCCATGGGATACAGGGCAAAGTGTCAAGTTGGATCTAAAATTGGCTTGGAGGTAGGAATCAAAGGGTAATGATTGATGGATGTTTGTGTGACTGGAAGGATGTTTCCAGAGGGGTTCCGCAGGGCTCAGTACTGGGACCCTTGCTTTTTGTGGTGATATATCAACGATTTAGATTTTAATATAGGGAGTATGATTAAGAAGTTTACAGGCGACACTAACATTGGCTATGTGGTTAATAATGAAGAGGAAAGCCATGGGCTGCAGGAGGATATCAATCAACTGGTCAGGTGGGCAGAGCAGTGTCAAATGGAATTTAATTCAGAGAAATGTGAGCTAATGCACTTTGGGAGGGCCAATAAGGAAAGGGTATACAGATTAAGCGGTAGGTCACTTAATAGTGTAGATGAACAAAGGGACCTTGGAGAGCTTGTCCACAGATCCCTGAAAGTAGCAGGCCGGGTGGATAAGGTGGTTAAGAAGGCATACGAAATGCTTGCCTTTATTGGCCGAGGCAAATATAAGAGCAGGGAGGTTATGCTTAAATTGTACAATACTTTGGTTAGACCACAGCTGGAGTATTGCGTGCAGTTCAGGTCACGGTATTATAGGAAGGACGTGATTGCACTAGAGAGGGTGCAGAGGAGATTTACAAGGATGCTGCCTGGAATGGAGAATCTTAGTTATGAGAACAGATTGGATAGGCTGGGTTTGTTCTCATTGGAACAGAATAGGTTGAGAGGAGACCTCATTGAGATGTACAAAATATTGAGGGGCCTGGACACAGTGGATAGCAAGGGTCTATTTCCATTGTTGGAGGGGTCTATTACGAGGGGGCATAGTTTTAATGTGGTTGGTGGAAGGTTTAGAGGGGATTTGAGGGAAGCTTCTTTACGCAGAGAGTTGTGGGGATCTGGAACTCGCTGCCTGGAAGAGTGGTGGATGCAGAAACCCTCACCACTTTTAAGAGATGGCTGGATGGGCACTTAAAGTGCAGTAACCTGCAGGGTTACGGACCTAGAGCTGGTAATTGGCATATTACTGGATGACCTTTTGTTGGACAGAGCAGATATAATGGTAAGTATAGCAGGGAATAGAATGTGGCCAGGGTGATCTCCTGGACGGGTCGGAGAGGAATTTTCCCAGATTTTTTTCTCCCTAAATTGGCCTGGGTTTTTAATCTGGTTTTTGCCTCTCCCAGGAAGTTAATCCACTGCAGAATATTCTCTTGATCTGCTGGATAGGCAAATCATCGATGACAGCATGTGGTGAGAGAAGAACCCGTTTGACCTGGTCCACACCAATCTACTTGCCGCAGATGCAGCTATCCACGACAGCATTGGTAGGAATGACCACTGCAAAGTCCTTGTGGAGACCAAGTTCCACAACTTGCCAAGGCTTATTCGGTAGCACCACCTAAACCAACTACTTAACACCACCTAGGAGGGGGGCATCAGGTGCAGAGGAACACCACCACCTCCAAGTAACACAGTATCCTAACTTGGACATATGATAGATCACCATTCCTTTATTGACACTTGTTCAAATCCTGGAACTCCATGCCTAACAGCGTTTTGGGAGCACCTACAGCACACAGACTTCCAGCCGTTCAAGAAGGCACCCACCACAAACCTCAAGAGCATCTAGGTATGGCCAATAAATGCTGACCTTGCCAGCAGTGCCCACATCCAGAGATTGAATAAAGTGAGTCGAACCAGGCAAAGGCAAACCCACTCAGCTGGACAATGGAGCAGAGGTGCTGGAAGAGGATGGTGTGGGCAACTATGTCAAAGGTTGCAGACAAGTAGAAATGGACGAGGAGGGTTGGTGAACAATGATCACAGTCAGGAGCATGTCAGTTGTGACTTAGATTAGGACCACTTCAGTGCTGTGGTGGAGGAAAAACCTGATTGGCAATGGTTCAAACATGGAGTTGTGTGAAAGTTGGACACGGATTTGTGAGGCGACATTAAGTGGTATGAAATTAGTAGGAGGATAACAAACTGGAATAAAATTGGTTAGAAAGAGTGAAGGACAGTTTTTCCAGAGTGGTTGGAAGTGGGCAAGTGTCCCACAAAGTTCAGTTCTGGGACCACTTTTGCTCACTGTGTACATCGATGATTTGGATATAGGTCTAGAGTGGTGTTGGAATTTGCAGACAGCACTAAAGAGAGGGGAGTTAATTCTCAAGACCAAAGGAAGCTGCAAAACAATATTGTTATGGTGAAGGAATGTACTAAAAAGATGGAATTTAATATCAATAATCATGAGGTGACACATTTTGGTAAAAAAATATTTACACTGAATGGAAGTAGACTCGGTAGTGTGGAAGAACAAAGACGTCAGGGGTACAGGTTCACAGGACTTTAAATGCAGCACCTCAGGTTGATGAGGTTGTTAAGAGCTAAAAGAATTCTAGGTTCTATCTCGAGATGTAGAATATAAAAAAGTCAAGAGGCAATGATGAGCCTACATAGAACCTGAAGATCACAGAGTTCTGTGCGCAGCATTGGGCTTCAAACTATAGGAAGGATTATGAGGCTTTAGAGGGTACAATGCAGATTCATTAGAATGTTGCTTGGTAGTAAATACAAATAAGACATTTGAAAAACTGGTGCTTTTTTCATTAGAACAATGCAGGTAGGTGGTGTATAAAATTATGAAATGATGAGACATGGAAGCAGACCCTTTCCAGTAGTTGAGGGGCCATAGATACAACATTTTTTTTTTAAACACATTGTTGAGGCTGTGGAATTCAGTTACAGGGTTAGTGGAAGTGGTCTAGGCACAAACTATGTCAACATTCAAGATTATACTGAATAGGTGGATGAAGGGATATGGGAATAGGGTGGGTGTGAAAGATCTGAACTATTTGCTAGCATGGAAATAGCAATACCAACCAGTTGGGCTGAATGGCCTGTTTCTGTGCTGTAACTTATGTATTTCTATTTATAACTGCTGCCACATTCTTTCCCCAAGTTTATTTCCCTAGCTGTGCTTGCTAGAGGCAGATGTTATGGGCTAGCAAAATCACTCCAACTTACTAGAAGGGTGCAAATTGAAGACAATAAATAAGTGCGTCTTCCAAAAAGAACATTTTGAAGAAAGGTATACCAGCTCTTTTTAAAAGAAAGCAAGGCACGGCCAGTGTGAAATTAAGTCAGATCAGGAAGGACCTAAGTTCAATTCCCAGTCTGTATTGAGTTAGTTGATCTCAGGCAGGGTGGCAGTAGGAATGCTACATTACCCTCAGCTCCCCTAGGCTAGAGACAGAAAAATAAGCCAAGGCCCCGACCCTCGACTCCTAGCCATTAACTGCTGCTCTAGAGTGTGCATGGGTAGTCATTAGGAGAGAATAGTATTGGGCTCAATTGTGAAGCCTCCCCCATGTGAAATAGTCTGATAATGCACAGGATGTCCAATAAAAGGAGAACCAACTGATTTGCAAAAGAATGATCAGTACCTATGGGCAGTACCTTGATGTACAGCATGATCTGTGTCTTCAGCAGACAAGGGGAAAACACTGGAAACAATTTTTTTAAATGGCATTAATTTTAATTTTTCAATTCAAATTTGGGGATTAGAGGAATACTATAAATTTCAAGTCCAGTTTGTATCCTAATACATTTTATTTTTGCTAAAACAGTGTATTTAAAAAAAAAAGTATGAACACCGCTTACAAAATGTTATCAAGAAAAGTGAAATTGGCCAGAGACCATCTTAATTTCAGTTTCAACAAGTTGAGAGATCCGATTTGAACAGCATTAGGAGATCAGCTGCCACTGTGGTGATTACAGACTGGTTTAACTGGAAGACTTGAGAATCAGCTCTAAAAGGTGCCCAGTACTTTATTATAGTTGCTATAAAATACAAAATATAATAGGATATACAAATAGATATTAAATGTAACTAGTATCTCTGAAAATGCCAGTTTCCAAAACTATTTGATAAATCAGTGAAAACTACAGTAGATATTTCATTATTTGAAATATTTATTTTAATTTGGCCACTTTGATTTTCAAGTAGCAAAAACTCAATCTTGAAATTGGAAACTTTGAATGCAGATGAGATGAATTTGCAAATCAATAATTTATGCCACCTTCTTATACTACTGGCAGCTCAAGGTCAGCTGAATGTCACAATAAATAAGCAACAAGTCAATTTAAGTCGAAGGGCTGAGAAATGCGCTGGCAGAATTAATTTGCTAAGTAGTTGAATGAAGGTCTGTCTGCAGTAACCTTGAAGTTACTAAGGCACTTGAAGGCACAGAATAAAGAAGCCAGAATCGATGATATTCTGCATCTCTCCAGCTACAATGCTTAACCAAGCACAAAAGTACATAAAGCAAAAGCAAAGAGGCAACCTTGGGATCAGCAAATAACTACGTTGAAATTTTAATCTCTTGAAAACAGAGAAAGCAAGGTACATTTGAAGGCATAGGTACAGTAAGGGCATTATTTGGAGGGTGTGCTGTCTACAGCACTCCCAAATATAAATGATTCAATCTCTGGCGCTTCAACAGCACTGCAGACAGACTGACATCAGTCTTGTGATGTCATTGGATTAGATGTCCCCTGTTCTGCTGCACTTGAAAAAGCAATTCAATGCATGTGATTGCTTGAATCATAAGCACACAGGAGCAATTCCCGGACTTGTCCTACATACTCCCAGATTGTCTACTCATTAATATACAGGTGCAACATCGAGAATCCGTAGTTCCGGAATCCAACATGCTCCAAACTCCGGGATGATCGGTGGCAGGGTCGTTCGGAATCTGTAAAATGTTCCGGAATCCGGACCCGCCGATCTTAGAAACATAGAAAATAGGGACAGGAGTAGGCCATTCGGCCCTTCTAGCCTGCACCGCCATTCAATGTGTTCATGGCTGAACATGCAACTTCAGTAACCCATTCCTGCTTTCTCACCATACCCCTTGATCCCCTTAATAGTAAGGACGACATCGAACTCCTTTTTGAATATATTTAGTGAATTGGCCTCAACTACTTTCTGTGGTAGAGAATTCCACAGGTTCACCACTCTCTGGGTGAAGAAGTTCCTCCTCATCTCGGTCTTAAATGGCTTACCCCTTATCCTTAGACTGTGACCCCTGGTTCTGGACTTCCCCAACATTGGGAACATTCTTCCTGCATCTAACCTGTCTAAACCCATCAGAATTTTAAACGTTTCTATGAGGTCCCCTCTCATTCTTCTGAACTCCAGTGAATACAAGCCCAGTTGATCCAGTCTTTCTTGATAGGTCAGTCCCGCCATCCCGGGAATCAGTCTGGTGAACCTTCGCTGCACTCCTTCAATAGCAAGAATGTCCTTCCTTAGGTTAGGAGACCAAAACTGTACACAATACTCCAGGTGTGGCCTCACCAATGCCCTGTACAACCATAGCAACACCTCCCTGCCCCTGTACTCAAATCCGCTCGCTATGAAGGCCAACATGCCATTTGCTTTCTTAACCGCCTGCTGTACTTGCATGCCAACCTTCAATGACTGATGTACCATGACACCCAGGTCTCGTTGCACCTCCCCTTTTCCTAATCTGTCACCATTCAGATAATAGTCTGTGTCTCTGTTTTTACCACCAAAGTGGATAACCTCACATTTATCCACATTATACTTCATCTGCCATGCATTTGCCCACTCACCTAGCCTATCCAAGTCGCTCTGTAGCCTCATTGCATCCTCCTTGCAGCTCACACTGTCACCCAACTTAGTGTCATCCGCAAATTTGGAGATACTACATTTATTCCCCTCGTCTAAATCATTGTAAATAGCTGGGGCCCCAGCACAGAACCTTGCGGTACCCCACTAGTCACCGCCTGCCATTCTGAAAAGTACCCATTTACTCCTACTCTTTGCTTCCTGTCTGACAACCAGTTCTCAATCCATGTCAGTACACTACCCCCAATCCCATGTGCTTTAACTTTGCACATTAATCTCTTGTGTGGGATCTTGTCGAAAGCCTTCTGAAAGTCCAAATATACCACATCAACTGGTTCTCCCTTGTCCACTCTACTGGAAACATCCTCAAAAAATTCTAGAAGATTTGTCAAGCATGATTTCCCTTTCACAAATCCATGCTGACTTGGACCTATCATGTCACCTCTTTCCAAATGCGCTATGACATCCTTAATAATTGATTCCATCATCTTACCCACTACCGATGTCAGGCTGACCGGTCTATAATTCCCTGTTTTCTCTCTCCCTCCTTTTTTAAAAAGTGGGGTTACATTGGCTACCCTCCACTCGATAGGAACTGATCCAGAGTCAATGGAATGTTGGAAAATGACTGTCAATGCATCCGCTATTTCCAAGGCCACCTCCTTAAGTACTCTGGGATGCAGTCCATCAGGCCCTGGGGATTTATCGGCCTTCAATCCCATTAATTTCCCCAACACAATTTCCCGACTAATAAGGATTTCCCTCAGTTCCTCCTTCTTACTAGACCCTCTGACCCCCTCTTATATTCGGAAGGTTGTTAGTGTCCTCCTCAGTGAATACCGAACCAAAGTACTTGTTCAATTGGTCCGCCATTTCTTTGTTCCCCGTTATCACTTCCCCTGATTCAGACTGCAGGGGACCTACGTTTGTCTTTACTAACCTTTTTCTCTTTACATATCTATAGAAACTTTTGCAATCCGTCTTAATGTTCCCTGCAAGCTTCTTCTCGTACTCCATTTTCCCTGCCCTAATCAAACCCTTTGTCCTCCTCTGCTGAGTTCTAAATTTCTCCCAGTCTCCGGGTTCACTGCTATTTCTGGACATTTTTGTATGCCACTTCCTTGGCTTTAATACTATCCCTGATTTCCCTTGATAGCCACGGTTGAGCCACCTTCCCTTTTTTATTTTTACGCCAGACAGGAATGTACAATTGTTGTAGTTCATCCATGCGGTCTCTAAATGTCTGCCATTGCCCATCCACAGTCAACCCCTTAAGTATCATTCGCCAATCAATCCTAGCCAATTCATGCCTCATACCTTCAAAGTTACCCTTCTTTAAGTTCTGGATCATGGTCTCTAAATTAACTGTTTCATTCTCCATCCTAATGCAGAATTCCACCATATTATGGTCACTCTTCCCCAAGGGGCCTCGCACAACGGGATTGCTAATTGATCCCCTCTCATTACACAACACCCAGTCTAAGATGGCCTCCCCCCTGGTTGGTTCCTCGACATATTGGTCTAGAAAACCATCCCTTATGCACTCCAGGAAATACTCCTCCACTGTATTGCTTCCAGTTTGGTTAGCCCAATCTATGTGCATATTAAAGTCACCCATGATAACTGCTGCACCGTTATTGCATGCACCCCTAATTTCCTGTTTGATGCCCTCCCCAACTTCACTACTACTGTTTGGAGGTCTGTACACAACTCCCACTAACGTTTTTTGCCCTTTGTGTTCTGCAGCTCTACCCATATAGATTCCACATCATCCAAGCTAATGTCCATTCTAACTATTGCATTAATCTCCTCTTTAACCAGCAATGCTACCCCACCTCCTTTTCCTTTTATTCTATCCTTCCTGAATGTTGAATACCCCTGGATGTTGAGTTCCTAGTCCTGATCATCTTGGAGCCACGTCTCCGTAATCCCAATCACATCATATTTGTTAACATCTATTTGCACAGTTAATTCATCCACCTTATTGCGGATACTCCTTGCATTAAGACACAAAGCCTTCAGGCTTGTTTTTTTTTTAACACCCTTTGTCCTTTTAGAATTTTGCTGTACAATGGCCCTTTTTGTTTTTTGTCTTGGGTTTCTCTGCCCTCCACTTTTCCTCATCTCCTTTCTGTCTTTTGTTTTTGTCTCCTTTTTGTTTCCCTCTGTCTCCCTGCATTGGTTCCCATCCCCCTGCCATATTAGTTTATCTCCTTCCCAACAGCACTAGCAAACACTCCCCCCAGGACATTGGTTCTGGTCCTGCCCAGGTGCAGACCGTCCGGTTTGTACTGGTCCCACCTCCCCCAGAACCGGTTCCAATGCCCCAGGAATTTGAATCCCTCCCTGCTGCACCACTGCTCAAGCCACGTATTCATCTGTGCTATCCTGCGATTCCTACTCTGACTAGCACGTGGCACTGGTAGCAATCCCGAGATTACTACTTTTGAGGTCCTACTTTTTAATTTAGCTCCTAGCTCCTTAAATTCGTTTCATAGGACCTCATCCCATTTTTTTACCTATGTCGTTGGTACCAATGTGCACCACGACAACTGGCTGTTCTCCCTCCCTTTTTAGAATGCCCTGCACCCGCTCAGAGACATCCTTGACCCTTGCACCAGGGAGGCAACATACCATCCTGGAGTCTCGGTTGCGACCGCAGAAACGCCTATCTATTCCCCTTACAATTGAATCCCCTATCACTCTCCCACTCTTTTTCCTGCCCTCCTGTGCAACAGAGCCAGCCACGGTGCCATGAACTTGGCTGCTGCTGCCCTCCCCTGATGAGTTATCCCCCTCAACAGTACTCAAAGCAGTGTATCTGTTTTGCAGTGGGATGACCACAGGGGACCCCTGCACTACCTTCCTTGCACTGCTCTTTATGATGGTCTTCCATTCCCTATCTGGCTGTGGACCCTTCACCTGCGGCAAGACCAACTCGCTACGTGTGATACTCACGTTATTCTCAGCATCGTGGATGCTCCAGAGTGAATCCACCCTCAGCTCCAACTCCGCAACGCGGTCCGCCAGGAGCTGGAGGCGGATACATTTCCCGGACACGTAGTCGTCAGGGACACTGGAGCATCCCTGAGTTCCCACATGGTACAGGAGGAGCATAACACCCGACCGAGCTCTCCTGCCATGACTTAACCCTTAGATAGGCAACAACAATGCTAAAGTTTACTCACTGTTATAGAAGAAAAAAAAAGAAAAACTACTCACCAATCACCAGCCAATCACTTACCCCCTTGACTGTGACGTCACCTTTCTGTTTCTTTCTACTTCTTTTTTGCCTTCTCCCTGTAGCTGCACAAGTATGCCTCTCGCTGCCGCTGGGCCTTTTATAGGCCTCCGACCCCGGACTCGCGCCTCACCAACTGTTGCTGCCGCTGGGCCTTGTATCGGCCTCCGACCCCGGACTCGCGCCTCACCAACTGCCGCTGCGCCTTTTATAGGCCTCCGACCCCGGACTCGCGCCTCATCAACTGCTGCCGCTGCCAGACCTCACTGCCGCTGCCCTTACCTCGGGGCCTCCTCGCCGGTCCGACCGACGTGAACAGCCCCTCGGCGGGGCCCCGGCCAACCAGATGACCACCTCGGCAGGACTGGATGGCCCAAACAGCTCCCCCCACCCCTCCTTGATGTTCCAAAATCCAGAAATACCCAAACCTGGAAAGCAAATCTAAAGTCTGGAAAAGCCCGAAATCCGGAACGGCCTCAGTCCCGAGGATTCCAGATTTTAGGCGCTGCACCTGTACTGCTTTAATGTATTTAAGAGGATGTCATACCTTCATTATGTCAATAGGAGTGGTCATTTTATATAATGTTTTTTGAAAGCTTATAGTTTGTAACTCACGAAGACATTGGTGTGTGCAGAAAAGCAAGTTTGTCTACCATAATTGGTCCTACAGGAAAACCAATAGGAGATTATAAATTATTGTCGTCATCAATAATATAAAAGTGCCTTTGTGACGATTAAGGAACAGTGATCCTGCAATTGTAAATTGATGAGAAAGTCAGTGCTTTCAAAAGTGCATCATCTAAAGGCCTTGTACTATGGCCCCTGCAGAAAACACATTGTTCAAATGCCACGATCCACATTGAATGCAATCTTAAAGCTTAAAGTTACAGCTTGCTAAATTTAGCCCGTTAACTAGATAGTATTAAATCACTGAAACACAGATTTCTATTCCTACAGAAAATGACAGGTGATTTGCAGCAATTTATAATGAGCCCGACAGTTTTGCAGCTCAGGCCTTTATGAAATGAAGCAACTTCATTTTATTTATACTGTTTTTGTGGACTGAGGCACAAATTCATAAAACCAGGCATAATTTGCAACATCCAGATGATAAAAAAATTATTTTCTGCAGAATTTGACATTTAAAAAAAGTCCGTATTCAAGTTCTGGGGTGTGCAGAATTAGTTGGTTTCAGCTATTATTGCAGTGTTGTAAATAAGTTGTTGTGCTAATCTCAGTGTCCCCTGGCTTGGGCAAGCAAGGTTCCAAGGTTTCCAATTTGATTATTATCCAGTGACACTGGCTGGAAAAGTGTGCGTGCTATCAGATGATAACAGATTGTGCTTGGTTGTAATAGAAATAACGGTGAGCACTGATTTATTAAGTTAATCGTACAGCAACTTTCAGCATCTGTACATGCGCAGTTAAGCCCAGAAATCAGGAAGTTGCCATCCGAGTTGCCATGCTCGTCCACAAGCTTCACTCCAAGACTATCTCCGAGAGCCTCGCTATTTAAATACATGATGGGTGGGAAGTTATGGTACTTACCCACTAGATACATACTAAAATCACCAGAAAAACTTAGGGCTTGTCCATTCAAGTGGAAGTGAATTTTTAACAGCATGATAAGTCTTAATTACTGCCAAACAACTTCACTGGTACTGAAAATTAACTTTTACAAGTATGGAGTCTCATTGTATCAGATTTTAAATTATTGTTGGGACATTTTAAAAAAGATTTATATATATATATATTCTGTGTCTCTTATCTCTCTTCATTTAATCTTTCATTTCCTTTCTTTATATTGCTTTCTGAACATGATTTGACATTAATTAACTATTCTAACTTACACTGCCTGATTCAGACTCTGCATGGCTCTAAGGTTTCTTCAATCTGATTGGTTAAGGAGATACACATTTGCTTGTCCTATTCACTCAACTCCCAGATCCCCTGTAGAGGGCATTGCTCTGTTCTGTATTTTTTCATCACAAGTTCCAGTGCAAAAGCCCACAGAAAGTCTGTGGACAAGTGTAAGACTCATACCGTTCATTTGCCGCTGACCACAAAATCTGGGCTACTGTCTTTATTGTTGAGTAACTTATTGACACTATCTAGGCTCACAGATAAATGGCTTCTGGGATGAGATTCTATAGGGACAGCCAGTTTCTGCGAAACCATATCCCAAGTAGGAGTGAATGCAGAAGAAACTTACATTTTAAAAAGTAATGTTACTGGCATAAACAGCTATTTCAACAATTTTAAACTGGGATTCCTTTTATGGAAGTGATTATGCTGTATAATAAAGATAACATACAAACCGCAAGAACTGTTGTTTAAAACCTTTTTGCTTAGTATATACATACAACCCATGAACTGATCATCTTGGTGACTTTCACTCAGCAGTGCTACTTACAGGCAAACCAAGAGCTTAGTGTTTGTAAAATCTGATGCAAGGAATCTTACCTGTTTATGAGGACCCCTGAGTATGTGAGCCTTGGCACCTTCACATGCTGTCCGCATGGCTTCTAGTGATGGTGATCCCAATAGGTCTGTGATTAAGTCCAACTGCCACAGATAAATAATTAACTGTTTAGGATAGTCATGGAATCTGAGCTTCTAAAATTAATTAGTTTCTTTTGAAAAAATTACGAGGAGAGATCAAATTGGGTATAAATCACTGCAAGGAGGGCTATATGAATTACTGGTGCAGCAATTTACCTTTTATTTTGAGCGAAAAACCTGGATAATTCACTTGTACACAGGGCTAGTTAGAATTATAGGAGGTTTCTGAATTGCAAAATAAAAATCAAATTACACTCCACCTCTGGCATTTTTAAAAACCGCTATGTATTGATTTTTAATAAACTTAATTTTACTGAATTATAATTTAAACCAAAGATGCCTCTTGCACACCAGTGACTCTAATCATAACAAATATTTGCATTACAAAAAGGATCCTGAAATTAATCCACAACATTCATTTTGTTAACATATAGGGCCAAAGTTTCCCTAAAAAAAAATGGTGCTCACTTACCTGGATGCCTGTTTTTATTTGGTCGCTCAGCGCTGAAAATAAAAAAAAGTCTCCTTCCACCATGTGCACCTTCTGGCGCAGGCGTTACCCGAGCTGAACTGGCAGGGTGTGGATTCAAGTGCGCGCCGGAACCGCACAGCACGTGTTCCAGAAAAAAAGGGCAAGTAATTGCGGCAAGAAAACTTTTTAATTTTATAAAACGCACAGCGCATGCGCACAAAAAAAAAAGCAGCGGGGCCACATGGGTGGAGGACCTTCGGCCGGGGGGGGGGGGGGGGGGAGGGGCTAGCAGCGGCTGCAGTCGAGGAGAAATGGCAAAAGTCTGCCCTTGCTGCTCACAGAAGAAAACTTCATTTTTCCAGATTCTTTGAAAAATTTGGTGGATGTCTCAGAAGATGGAGCCTGGTGGATTAACTTAAGAATTTTTGAAGATTTTTCTTGATCTTGGGACCCAAAAACATCGATTGAAAAAGGTTAATTTAAAAAAATGTTTATGGCCTGAATCGCAGGAGCAACATTATTGGTAAATTTTCATTTAACATTTTTATACTTACAGGTAATGCAGTATTTTTAATTGTGCTAAATTAAAGTATCAGTGAGGGAGTCCATTCGGCCGGGGATAGGAGCGGGCCAGCGCGGGTTTCTCTAACTGAAAGCAAGGCTTTTTCCTACGGTGATTATAGAGTCTGTGCGGCGGGTTAAAAATTTTTGTAGGGTGGAAACTTGGCCTGAAGCCCAGAAATGGCGCGGGAACTTTCTTCACAGGTACACCAGCGCCAGAATGTATGGTGGCAAACATTCTGGTGTTGGTAGTACACGCTGGCACCCCAACATTGGGGAATCTTTGAATTGGGCTTCGGCGCCAAAAAAACTCACTGAACTCACTCGCCGAATAAACATCGCCCAGTGCTGGGGAAAATTTGGGCCATAGACTGGAGCGCTTTTGGCAAAAGTATAGGATTGTGCTGGGTTCTACAATAGGATTTCTAGAAATTGTCCACAGGAATGTGCTCATGTTTATTTGCTGCTGCCGAGGAACTAATGATTACCATAAGAACATAAGAATTAGGAACAGGAGTAGGCCATCTAGCCCCTCGAGCCTGCACCGCCATTCAACAAGATCATGGCTGATCTGGCCGTGGACTCAGCTCCACTTACCCGCCCGCTCCCCGTAACCCTTAATTCCCTTATTGGTTAAAAATCTATCGATCTGTGACTTGAATACATTCAATGAGCTAGCCTCAACTGCTTCCTTGGGTAGAGAATTCCACAGATTCACAACCCTCTGGGAGAAGAAATTCCTTCTCAACTCGGTTTTAAATTGGCTCCCCCGTATTTTGAGGCTGTGCCCCCTAGTTCTAGTCTCCCCAACCAGTGGAAACAACCTCTCTGCCTCTATCTTGTCTATCCCTTTTATTATTTTAAACGTTTCGATAAGATCACCCCTCATCCTTCTGAACTCCAACGAGTAAAGACCCAGTCTACTCAATCTATCATCATAAGGTAACCCCCTCATCTCCGGAATCAGCCTAGTGAATCGTCTCTGTACCCCCTCCAAAGCTTGTATATCCTTCCTTAAGTAAGGTGACCAAAACTGCACGCAGTACTCCAGGTGCGGCCTCACCAATACCCTATACAGTTGCAGCAGGACCTCCCTGCTTTTGTACTCCATCCCTCTCGCAATGAAGGGCAACATTCCATTCGCCTTCCTGATTACCTGCTGCACCTGCAAACTAACTTTTTGGGATTCATGCACAAGGACCCCCAGATCCCTCTGCACCGCAGCATGTTGTAATTTCTCCCCATTCAAATAATATTCCCTTTTACTGTTTTTTTCCCCCTCAAGGTGGATGACCTCACACTTTCCGACATTGTATTCCATCTGCCAAACCTTAGCCCATTCGCTTAACCTATCTAAATCTCTTTGCAGCCTGTGTCCTCTACACAACCCGCTTTCCCACTAATCTTTGTGTCATCTGCAAATTTTGTTACACTACACTCTGTCTCCTCTTCCAGGTCATCTATGTATATTGTAAACAGTTGTGGTCCCAGCACCGATCCCTGTGGCACACCACTAACCACCGATTTCCAACCCGAAAAGGACCCATTTATCCCGACTCTAAACTTTGTTAGCCAGCCAATTCACTATCCATGCTAATACATTTCCTCTGACTCCACGTACCTTTATCTTCTGCAGTAACCTTTTGTGTGGCACCTTATCGAATGCCTTTTGAAAATCTAAACACACCACATCCATTGGTACACCTCTATCCACCATGCTCGTTATATCCTCAAAGAATTCCAGTAA
Source organism: Pristiophorus japonicus (assembly GCF_044704955.1). Taxonomy (NCBI): domain Eukaryota; kingdom Metazoa; phylum Chordata; class Chondrichthyes; family Pristiophoridae; genus Pristiophorus; species Pristiophorus japonicus. The sequence continues at coordinate 14,137,482 of NC_091992.1, read as the reverse complement.
ATTAGTTAAACATGACTTCCCCTTCATGAATCCATGCTGCGTCTGCTTGATTGCACTATTCCTATCTAGATGTCCCGCTATTTCTTCCTTAATGATAGTTTCAAGCATTTTACCCACTACAGATGTTAAACTAACCGGCCTATATTTACCTGCCTTTTGTCTGCCCCCTTTTTTAAACAGAGGCATTACATTAGCTGCTTTCCAATCCGATGGTACCTCCCCAGAGTCCAGAGAATTTTGGTAGATTATAACGAATGCATCTGCTATAACTTCCGCCATCTCTTTTAATACCCTGGGATGCATTTCATCAGGACCAGGGGATTTGTCTACCTTGAGTCCCATTAGCCTATCCAGCACTATCCCCCTAGTGATAGTGATTGTCTCAAGGTCCTCCCTTCCCACATTCCTGTGACCAGCAATTTTTGGCATGGTTTTTGTGTCTTCCACTGTGAAGACCGAAGCAAAATAATTGTTTATGGTCTCAGCCATTTCCACATTTCCCATTATTAAATCCCCCTTCTCATCTTTTAAGGGACCAACATTTACTTTAGTCACTCTTTTCCGTTTTATATATCGGTAAAAGCTTTTACTATCCGTTTTTGTGTTTTGCGCAAGTTTACCTTCGTAATCTATCTTTCCTTTCTTTATTGCTTTCTTAGTCATTCTTTGCTGTCTAGACCAGTTGATCTATTATGGTGATATTGCTGGATTCTTTAAAAACATTACTAAACAACAACTTGCATTTATATAGCACCTTTAATGTAGAAAAACAGCCCAAGGCGCTTACAAAATAAATGTGCCCGTTATCCACACCAGCTACATAAATAAATCTAGTCCAGTTACCCATGTCTGCTACTTACACAAATCTGGTCCAGTTAGCCATGTCTGCTACCTGCATAAATCAATTCTCACTTGACTCTGCGAGAACATATATTTATTAATTGAAGTCAAGCAACTGAATCTATACCAGATTAAATATAACTACCAGAAATAATTACTGTTTTCAAATAACTACCAATGGAGGCACCATTGTACAGGAGTGCAAGTTTTATATATACACAACAGTTAGCAATACATACAATTGTAATATCAACTACATATAATTTTCATTGTATAATATTTAGATGTATACTTTGCATCAATAAGAGTTTGTCTGAAACCCATTACAATCTCAATTGCATTCTTCTACAAGTAAACTCAATTTACATCAGTCTATATTGCTTGGTGTCATTCCCCCTTCAATTTGTATTGTCTAATTACTGTACATATTTACATATAATGAGATCACCCCATTTTCTAGCAAAAATCTATGACCCACCCATAAATCAAGCACCGTTCCAGACACTTATTTACCCACAGATACCTCTTTACTGGTGATAAGCATTTTAAAAGGAATACATAAAAGCTTTTGATTCTACACACGAGCTTTTCATTCTGCACCAATTTTGCCTTCAAGCAGGAACTTAACTTAGGGGCATCTGATAATCGGTTCTGTAATGGACAGAGTATCCTGTCTGGTCGACAGTCGGGTTGAGAGGGCAGAGAGGACTGGTCAGACATGGAGGTAGAGTGGGCTGGGACATCAGCATTGGACATGATCGGAGGGAGGACTGCAGATTTGGGCCTGGCTGAGCAGGGAGCAAAGTCGAAGAGAGAATTAAAAAAAAAAATTTATAAAAAAGGGAAGAGACTATTTATTTTTGTGCTATGCACCTTGGAACACTCCAGCAAGGTCTGTGTATATCTAACAACACTATCACATGAGCCATCTCACGATCCCCGTGACTTCAGAAAGTGAGAACACAAATACTAGCAGCTTGTGATTAATATACCACTTTCTTCACAGAAGTGCAATGAAAGCAGGTCCTGTTTGCAATGCTTTTCACAGTGAGACAACTTCACCCTCCTCAGAATACATTCATGTATAAAGCATGAACTGCAAAATTTGCATTATGATTTGTGTATCCTTATGCAAATTGGATGACAATGGTTGGTGCAGTATCAAAACCAGTATCCGCTACTCAACAATGGACTCTTGCCAGCTGAAGTCAGTACAAAACTCATGGATCAGCAGTTTAGTTAAATAACCATTTCATTAGTTAGGATGCTTGGTACATTGCATAGATGGGAGCAGGAAGTTACAAAGGGACATACACAGACCCATTGAGCGGGAAAAGCTATGGCAGATAAGAGTTCAATGTGGGGAAGTGTGAGGTCATCCATTCTGATTCAGAGAAAGCCAAATCAGAATATTTTCTGAGTGAGATTAGGAGCTGTGGCAGAGCAAAGCAATTTACATGGCCATGTACACAAATCACAAAGCTGGTACAATGGTACAAAAATTCAATTGCATTCCCTCGAGATTAGAAGGTTGAGGGTTAATCTAATCGATTATTTTTGAAATGGTAAAGGGATTCAGTAGGATAGATACAGAAAAACTATTTACTTTGGTGGGGAATCCAAAGCAAGGAGACATAATCTTAAAATTAGAGCTAGGCCATTTAGGAGAAAAAACAGGAAGCACTTTTTGACACAATGGGTAGTGAAAATCTGGAACAATTCCCCCAAACTTTGCGGATGTTGGGTCAATTGAAATTGATAGATTTTTGTTTGGTAGGGGTATCAAGGGGTACGGAGCAAGATAGGTAAATTCAATTGAGGTACAGATCAGCTAAGACGTAACTGAATGGCAGAGCAAGCTTGAGGGGCTGACGGTGGCATACTCCTGTTCCAACTTCATATGACCGCATTGGTAAGATTATAAATTTGTAAGATCTGTTTCAATCATTCATTTTTTGAATAATGATCCTGCTGTGCATTTCTAGTTTTTCTTCCCCATCTATCATCACTTTTAGGATTGACTTAAGAATTTTTACGTATTGGTGGCTTACAAATAAAGGTTCAAATCTAATTATTATTGGGATGATTCAATACTATGTCTAATCTAAACTTGAAATCTGCTACGCATTTGGAGCTTATGAGAAGAAATGGTAGATTAATGCTTTGCAATGACGATCGAAAAGTGGGGCTATCAACAAAACAATGGAGCATACAATTCAGTACACACAAGGCACCTTTAGTTGTGACAAAAAAAAACTTCAATCAGCTGGATTACCTGTTGAATGGGACTTTGAGCCTGGAATAAGATTCTACGGCCTAAAAGCTCAGCGAAGATGCACCCTACAGACCAGATATCAATGGCATTAGTGTAATGGCGACTGCCCATCAGGATCTCTGGTGCTCGGTAATACTGAGTGACAACTTCCTGGGTCATATGACGGGACTCATCAAGTTCTTCTACTCTGGCAAGACCAAAGTCACAGATCTGCAAAAAAACAAAATGGTTTGGGATGCCAGCAATACATTTCTTAAACAAAATCTCAAAGCAAAAATGGTTAAAATACTTACTTCATACACAAGCATGATGTTCATCAAGCTCAGAGGATTTTAAAAGCAGCAACTGACCTCACCATGCAATGAATCTTGCTTTTTAAGGTCAGAGTTACTATAAAAACCCAAAACACTTAATAAACTTGCTGACGAATAAAGTGACCTCAATACAATTTGCTTTATATTGGATTACAAAGGAATGATACACCTAGCAGAACAGTCTACAGGTATAAAAATGGTTAAGAGTTACTGAAATATGAATCTTTGCAGAATATATTAAAAACATTAATACTGAACAACTTCAGGTGAATAAAAATGGAATATACATTCAGGAGGTATAAAATGCTGACATTTTGCTTCACTGGCTCAGCTGGTGAAGTGACAAATAGACGCAGAAGATCCCAAGTTCAATGGCCAGTCTATGGTGAATTAGCTGCTCTTGGGGGAAGTAGCTAGGCACTATAATGAGAATCTTCACCCCTTGGTCAGAGAGGAAATTTTAAGCCAAGCTTCTCTTTCCTGATCACTATCCAATGATCCCTGAAGAGTGTACTTGCGCTGTTGGGCAAGGACAGGATCCGGCTCAGCTGGGTTGAGATATTTCCTGTAGATGAACAGCCTGCCAAGACTGCTTAGGTTTACCCATAAGGAATGCTCAAATTGGGCAAGTTAGTCAAAGATGCTCATGGAACTGTGTCTGCCTTCAGGAGGAAAAAAATGTAAAGCAAAAGAGAAAAAGAAAATCTTATTGCAATTTGGCCCAACTGCATCACATTTGGTTTTTCATCCTTCCCAGACTATTTTAGGGTTTTATGTATATTTAAGTGCAAGTTTTGATTTTTGAATCTGAGACTCAGGTTTCTATGGTAGATGAACCTTAATTAGTTGGGTTATAACCACACTCTAAATTAATCATGGGCCAGCCACAGTGACAAATGTGGTTAGTTCATAGTATTTGACCTTGTTCTATCAAATATGTACTAGTGACAGACTGTAGAGTGCAAGGAGATGGATGGGAGCACTTCAAGATAGAAAGTGAAGGATTCCATCCAAAGAGGGAGAAGAAGAAAAGGTATTGCATGTTTTTCTGGGCCAAGACATTTCCTTTGTGCCACATGATGCAGAGTCAGGGAAACATGGGGGTAGGAAAAAAAAAAGCAAAAACTACATTTGAAAGTCCAACATGGTGACTAATAAGAAACAGAAAGGCAGAACTTCTAACAAAAAAATTGTCACTCATCATTGGCTAGCAGCATAATCACAATTCAATGCCTGAATTTTAACTTTCAGAACAAGGGGAAAAAGCATTAAACCAAAATGAGACCATCCCTTTTTTAAAAAAAAATAGATCAGCCCTACCTACATACTATATTGCTCAATCCGTTCTCTTTCCCGAAATACATCCAACTATCTCCTTATAGTCTGCTTTTTGGGCTGCCATGGTCCTTTCCTGTCCCAAACTTTTAAAACTGGTGATCCACAACGTTGAAGCAGAGAAGTCCTGTTACAACTGTCCAGGGTATTGGTGAGGCCACACCTAGAGTATTGCGTACAGTTTTGGTCTCCATATTTAAGGAAGGATATACTTGCATTGGAGGCTGTTCAGAGAAGGTTCACTAGGTTGATTCCGGAGATGAGGGGGTTGACTTATGAAGATAGGTTGAGCCTATACTCATTGGAGTTCAGAAGAATGAGAGGTGATTTTATCGAAACATAAGATAATGAGGGGGCTCGACAAGATGGATGCAGAGAGGATATTTCCACTCAAAGGGGAAACTAAAACTAGGACAGTCTCAGAATAAGGGGCCACCCATTTAAAACTGAGATGCGGAAGAATTTCTTCTCTGAAGGTTGTAAATCTATGGAATTCTCTGCTCCAGAGAGCTGTGGGAGATTTTTGAACGATGAGAGAATAAAGGGTTATGGGGAGTAGGCTGGGAAGTGGAGCAGAGTCCATGATCAGATCAGCCATGATCTTATTAAATGGCCGAGCAGGCTCGAGGGGCCAGGTGGCCTACTCCTGCTTCTATTTCTTATGTTCTTAACCCCTCAGAAAAATGACATACTTGTCTTGAAAATGTTAAATTGAACTTTAACATTAAAAAAAAAAATTAATAACCTTGTAGTCTACTCTTTTCAAGATAAAAGCCCAATATCCGTAACCTTTCCTCAAACTTACAATTCTAAATATCCAGAATCATCTTTGTTGCTCTTCGGAATACGCTCTCGAGGGCAATATCTTACAAATTAGACAACCAGAACTGCACACAATACATCAAGAGGAGGTTTGGCCAATGCATTATATAGCAACAATACAATTAACACTTCATCCCTCTACTAAGGCAATTTAGTATCTCATTCAATTTACTGCAGCTCATGCTGTACTGATTATAATCCCAAATCTCTCATGATCAGCCGCTGCACTACTGTTGCATTTACATTACTCGATTTTGTTTCTAGACTAATTATTTTTACACATTTTCTGCACTGAATTACATCAGTCACAATTTCAATAAATGGCCTAAAAACGTAATTCCTTCCAAATCTGGACAAACTGCAGCTCACCATTTGCTACATTTCCCATTTTGGTAAAAATTAGATTTTGATCTCTATTCTTATCCAACTCATACTGGATGATCTCCTGTGGCATTGCTTAGAGCATACAATATCTTAAAACTGATTTCCTCAAGACAGTCCATTAACACCTATTAGAAAAGTTCCATCAAGATATAAATACTTCCTTTTTATTATAATTGTACGTTGTGCATTATACAACTGGATTTGACGTCAAGGTCCAGGTCAGTGATTGGAGCGTGGGAAGGTACAGCAGGAGCGGTGAGGTTGGGGCGAAGGAGCGGCGAGTGATCGTGGAGCGACGTGATCGGGGCCCAGGAGAGGCGTGCGCCCAGGGACAGCACGGGCCAGACCACACTGCGATGTGTGCGCACTAGGTTCGTGCAGCAGAGCAGGTCTCCAGTCGTCTTGGTTAATCCTTGCCACTGGACCAAGACCTAGCTCTGTCAAGCCCGTGTGGCGGCTGGTGTGCAACGGCAATCACACATTAAAAAAAATCCACGCACAGGCATCTTTCACCCTTCAGGAATATTAGGTCCTTCACTGAAACACCTGTGAACTCATCCCTTTTTGGCATGGAAGCAAGTCATCCTCGATACGAGGGACCGCCTATGATGATGATTATACCACATCACATACAATGTATTATGAGTTGACTTCCTGTGGCATGGCACGAATAGTCAAGGCCAGGTACAGTCTTCCAGTGAAGCAGGGTTAGTGGATAATTGGGCCAGAGCATGCAGACTTATTCAATCTCGTTTTTAAAGTCATACATTCCCTCTTTTATATAATACTTTGGTTTTACTTTATAGTGAAATCACAAAATTTAATAAAATTTGGGAAGCAGCATCGGAACAGGAGTTTCTCAGGAGTACAAGCCAAGCAGCTGGGAGATGTAAAATTAGGACTTACAATGCCAACACTGGTGAAAGGGTGTAATTACAGCATGCAATTACACCAGTTTACATAGGTAGTTCCATTATAAATGTGGACACAGGAATTTATAGTGGAATAGTTGACAGAAGTGTGACAGCATAAAGTAAGGTTTTATAGACAAGACGTGTACAGAGATGCAAGACATTCTTAATACATTATTATTTTATTTTGACTGTTCCTTTAAGGCCATAAAAAAATATACGCTGCGATCAAGTGCTCTAAATATGTACATCCTACGGTCATTTCTATTTGTCGAGGGAAATGTGCGTCTAGATTGGCAGCTAGTTGTAAATCAAACACAGCCCAAGGCCAATTAGAGGCCAAGTTCTGACAAAAGGTCATCGACCTGAAATGTTAACTCTGTTTTTCTCGCTCCACAGATGCTGCCTGAACTGTGTATTTCCAGCATTTTCTATTTTTATATTAGCGGCCAAGTGTTATTGCCGAGAAGTTAAGACAGTTCAGTTATTTGATATTTTATTAATTAGAGCCATCATGTGCAGGTGAGATAGAACATTTTTTTTTAAATAAAAAGAAACGGGATCTCCTGTGGCACTGCTCATTGTGATCTGTAAGATATGCCCTTTTATCCCAAGTAACAAAATATTTGGACTACACAGCATGGGGGGGGGGGGGGGGGAGGCAGGAGTAGGCATAGGAGGAAAAAGAGACTGAATATGTTCTGAGCAGCATGATGAAAGAGTGAAACAGATGGGGGGGGGGGGGGGGGGGAAGAATAATCAATTTTCTTCACTTCGCAAAAGTGTAGAAATGCCTCTCCAGAATACTTCCAACAGTGACCTGGGGTATCACAGCTGCGAGTGGCAGCAGCAGGTTCATTATCTTTCTCAATTTTATATCTAATACCACACTTCAGCTCCTAGACAGGACAACAGATTAGAAAGAATTGCAGCATGAACTTCACAGTAGATCACAGTGTCCATTTTCATATATTACAAACATTTTACCAAACCCTAACTGAATCTCCATTAAGGGTGAAAGCAGAGGTCAAACCTAACAAAAATTTTTTTTTACACAATTTGAAAAAAAACTAGCTTGTGTCGATATGATGCAAAGCTGCATACCCTCAAAGCAGAAAAGAACAGCCCATAGCCACATCTATGACTGCTTACGTCCATTATAACAATGCCACCAAATCCCAACCCACGTAATTGAACTCGAAGAAATTGCTGTGAATATATAAACATATGCAATCGGAGATCTATTTTGCATTAACCAGGTTTCATTTCCAGTAACAATTGCACAGATGTTAATTTACACAAAACAGGCATTTCTCAAAACAATACTCCAGTTTCCACTCATTTCATTGGATGTGCAATTAACGTCATTGTTGTTCCGAAACACCAAAACCTATTATTACAAATGGTTTATTTTTTTAGTAAGGATCAAGAAACTGTACTGCCTTCTCAACTGGATTTCATGCAATCTATGAGAATTAAGTGACTTTCAACTCAAGTCATTGATCATTTTCTCATTTAAAATATTTTGTTCACGGTAGTCACTATAAAACTTGGTCAAACTAATGAGAGTCGCAACCATTTTTTTTTATATAACTTTGTTGCAAGTTTGACCAGTAAGTTATAGATAAGCTATTTTAAATACAGGGAACTCTCGTTTATCCGGATTAAAGTTAAAACTTTAATAAATATAATCAGTATACAAAAGATGGACATCACCAGCATGCATATACTTCCGCCGGACTTTCATCGCGGAAGGACGAATGCTGCACTGAGAGTGGCTGCAGGTGGCCTCGAGCAGGAGATTGTCTAGCTCCGGGCTGCCTTCTGTGCCTGGAACCTGGTGCCGGCACCGCCCCCGTTCCCAACGTCAGCCGCTTAGCAGCGCGCGCACTCACACACCAGAAAGCAAGGGCAGAGGAGGGTGAACTTGTGTATTCAGTTTTTACATTTTTACGGTAGATTTTGAGTCCTTGCTCATGGTGTCACGTTGTGCAATTGTTAGCGATTTTGCAACAGAAGGATCTGAATATGATAATATGTCGAAGTGTTACGTGCAGGGCCGCCAGCCGGCGAGAAGTGGCGATGCAATATTTTAAATTCCGTTACAGCAGGTTTTCAGTTCGATCCGTATCCGGATAAACGAGAGTTGCCTGTATATAATTTCTAGCTTTCTTTTAGGTTGTCCACTTGGTGCCAGCCTACTTATGTTGTTGAATGAGACTGACTGGAGATGCATATTTATAGATTAGAGTTGAAATTGAAGAATATGCTGCACCAGTTGTGTTTCATATTCTACTGCTAGTTACCAATCCAACCTTACTAAGCAAAAAAAAGGTTTGTTTTCTCACCAGTATGCTTTCAAAGGTCAAAGAATTAATCGCAAACTTGACCGTTAATGGATTGACAATTGTGTGGAACAAAACACATACACAGCACAGAGATCAATGTTGTAGCTGGCAAAGTCTCCTTATACATATTTAAATCTAATTGTCATCTATACTGCCCTATGTAAACATTCTGCCTGGGTGCCACTTAAAGATAAACTCCTTTGTTGAAACAAGTGTAATTTACAGTAGAAAATGATAGGCGAACAGATTGTTATTTTCAAATTGGGATACAATGGCAACAATGAACTTAAAAGGCATACACATCTTAGTTTTTGTTCCCCCTTGGAAAAAAAAAAGTACCCTTTCCAATTTTCTCTCCTCCCGAGGCATGGTGCCAGGCACCTTCTAGTATATTGCCCAAGTGGTTATTATTAATAAGTGAGCCTTGGTGCAGATTGGCAGCAGGCTATGAATTGATTGGTGGTGGGGGGGGTAGTGGGGCACAGAAAGCACCATAGCCAAGTCTAATCTTATCTTATCCTCATTAGGGCATCTGCATACATTGATTGGGGTTGTTTGGTTGAGCAGTAGCAATCAAAAATACCCCAATTTTGACCTCTCCAGACAAGCATCGAGAACAACTGCACATAGGTTCTACCTGAGCAAGATCAGCTAACTCAGGTTTGAGGACCAAACCTGGGATCTTCCTAGTGAAATGGCTGTTACATCCAGGCCAAACCCACTGAACTAGGGAGCTTATGCCAAGAGTTTTTAAAGCAAAGCCAACAATTGTTTTAGGAGTCTGTGCAAAATAAATTCCTGAGAGGATAACTGATTTGTACATGCAGAGCACCTTACTACCAAATGAAATGTGGCAAGGTTTGCAATTTTGACTGGTACTGTTCTGTAAAATCTATGATAACTAATTGAGAAACAGCATTTTTGTAAAACAAAAATGTAGCATTTAGTATTAAATGATTTTCTAGAGAAAACTTAAAATGTTTAGTGTTCTTTTGTGCATCAGCTATGCTGTAGCATAATGTAATGGCCCAGAATTTGCAGTTGTAATGATGGCGAAATCGTCAGCATCGCTGTCATTACTCAAACTGACAGCGACTTTTGGCGTTTGCACCTGCACATTTAAATATGGCAATCCAGAAGCTGCTGTCAATGATACCCTGCTCCGCCACAGGATGCACTGTTGGAAGTCCTCGTAGGTGGAAATCTTACAAATCACTTGAATTGACATAAACGTCCACTTTTTATGCTCTAATTTTGCAGCAAAAAACCCCGAAAAGGATAAGCCTTGCTGAATGAGCTTCAACTGGGTTTTTAAAACAGCGTAAGTCATAATTACTGCTGAACAATGTCTCTGGCCCTGAAAAACTAATTTTATACTTGTGGAATGTCAAATTTCTCCAGATAAACCCAAAGATTTTAAAATAATAAGTTAAAAAAAAAGGTAATCATATTTCAGCTTCTACCGTAATCCCATGTGCATGTCCCAATCTTTATTTCGTTCTCTGTAAAATGATTAAAAAGTGAAGGATAATCAGTGCTTTTTACTTCCTAGTTTGCTAACTGAGATTTTTCAATGTGATTGGCTGCTCAGCCTGCTTGATGACATCACTGCTGTTGGGACACCAGAGATCCCCTATAGATGGTGCCAGAATTAAATTAATGTTGGAAAAGGTGAAATCCACACCAGAGATTGCTAGATTTTTGTGGGCAGTTTTCCTAAAGACTAGCACAGATACTTCGCTGCCGACGGCAAAATCTGGGCCAATATTTTCTCGTAAGTTGTGCCTTTAACTAGTAGTCCCTCAACAAGTAGCCATTTTGGGGATGCACAGAAAAGAGCATATACTTTGCCATATAAAGCAGAAATAGAATACTCATTTTCATTACCTATCTGATATACAAGTTCAATTAATATTGTAGAAAAATACACCAAACTAACCTTAAGGACACAGTTGCTGTTCACAAGAAGGTTCCCTGGTTTAATGTCCCGGTGTAATATGCCAGCTGAATGCAGATACTTCAGCCCTAAGATTAAAAGTAAATAAATATTTAAAACTGCACAAGTATTTAACACTGCACAGATTTGCCTAATGGCATCCACCTCAAAAGTGTCTGCAGTGGTGTTCTGCCACATTCTAGTGGGTATACACCCCAGCTTATTATATCTTGTTGAATGGGGCTAAATTTAATTTTAAAAAATAAATCTACATTTTCTCTTGGTTTTTATTTTAGTCAACTGAATTCATTTTCCAGCAGCTGGCAACATGAACACTGCAACTTAAACACATGCAAAGTCAATTCCCATCTCTAACCAACTTCTCAAAACAAAATCAAAGTTTCATTCAAAGGTTGCAGGAAAATTTAGTACGCTGGTTTTACTCAGTTGCTGCCCTTTTATGCGCAAAATAAAGTTAGAAATGTAAGTATATATCCTTTCATGTGTTATACTAAAATGTATCTCCATTTTTCATTCTTTATGCTCTGACTGCTAAGAGATGTGCAAGTGCATCATGTGCTGATTCCCTTCTTTCTTGTGAAGTACCACCTGGTATCTACATTCCCTTTAACAGTATGGTTGAGACAATTTGTGCACAACAAGTCCCACAAACAGCAATGAGTTAAGGAAGTGGATAATCTGTTTTTAGTGATGTTGGTTGAGGGATAAATATTGGATAAGACTTCCCCGACTAGTACCAGGGGGTCCTTTACGTCCACCTGAGAACAAATGTTTAATCTCATCTACAAGATGGCATCTCCAACAGTGCAGCACTCCCTCAGTCCAGACTGATTCTGTGTTCAAGTCTCTAAAATGGGTCTGAGTCAGACAAGAGGGCTGCCACTGACCCAATAACTTAGATTGATTCAAACCCACTAGTGCAATCCAAAGCATTGTGTTATCATCTAATTTACGATAGAAAGTCACAATTATGAACCTTCACCACACAAAATTCTCTTTTCGGGTGAGGTGGGGAGGGAGGTAATGGAGAGAAAGGACAGAGCTGAATCAGTCCAAGTAGTAGACATGAACTTAATATTTAGAGGAATCAGGGTGAAAGTATTAGTACCTTAAATATGAAAAGTTCCTTGAAGTTAATACTTAAGGCCATCTGTAATCATTTATAAAAACAATAATGAATTTCCAAAAAGTCCTAATATATAATTTGAACACAGATTTACATGAGTGACATTTCTGTTCTGTATAGTTCTTGTAAATCTGATCAATTGCACAATTTCTGTTACAGTATTTTGTTCCCAATAATCATTCAAAAACTACAGGTACTCCTATAATAACACAGTTAGAAACTTGGCCAAAAAAATGTAAACATTTGAACTTTTCCTCTTCATGCATCGAATCAGCAAAGTTTGAATGTGATCATTTTTTTAATACAGATGTAGAAAACCAAAGGAATTTTGGTTGGCCAACAGCTGTGTATTGATTTATGCTTAGAGTACTCTCTGTCACAAATTGTTCATGGTCAGGAAAGAACCAATTTAAGGGTTTAAACTATTTTTTCTCAATACCAAATATAAATGTATTACTTCAAACATTCCTTGTGCCTTAAACTGTAATTTGGACGTGTAAAATATTCAGCTTAAATTAAGCCATACACTCCAATCAATTCCGCCAAGAGTGATTTGCACTAAGGATGGGAATAAAGTATAATAAAGTAAGATGAAAATATATTTTCCCTCCAGTATCCAAAATAGGAGCCAGGTACCTGTATTTAGTATGCTTATAGGGAAAGGGACAGTTTAGCTCTGCTACTTCATGATTGTTTGAAAGATGTACACTCAGCATGATGGTACCTCTACTGGTCTAAATTGTTGAATTTCACAAGAAGAAACATGTTTTACGATGAGCACATTAAATTCTAACCTAAATGGCTTGGTAACAAATATATTTTAAACCAAACCAGACAGAAAAGGGACATATCTGTACCTGTGGCACATAGGACTGAAAGAATGTCACCAAATTTGAATTGTTTTTTTTAGTATTTACAAATAAGTTGATCTTAGTTTAAATTTGAGATACAAAAAGGAAAATCATCAGGACATCATTTAAACAAAATCTAATCATATTTGCATATCTATATAAAAAAAAAAAGAGGACAGCCAGAAAGTTACAGCTGCCAATACTTTTCCATTGCCTCTTCATTGAGATAGGTTTATCATTTGGACTGCTGGGGTAGTAGGATGCAGGCTTAAATTTGCGATTTTTATCTGAATTGCTCTCATTGAGAGAAACCAGACAGTTAACCAGGTGAACAGGCACAATTCACCCCCTCTGGTGCACCTTGCAATAGCCAGCTGCAGGTACTGCTGTTGACCAGGGAGCAGGTTGCATTACTCCAACTTGCATGCCATGATCCCATCCTATGCAGGAGTTAGGGAGAGTAGAATGGACAAGGATTATATTGAGAAATGCATTCAAATGATCACAGGTATACTAGCTAGAGCACACCTACATGTGTTCGCACTGCTGAGGAACAAATGCTAGGTTTGAAAATATAATATTCGAGGGTCTTCAGAAATGGTTCACCATTTTGAGAAATACTGCATTATGGAGTTCTGATCATTTGCATCTCATGGAAAATGTGAAAAAAAATTGTAAAATGCTTTTGTACAGTTCAAAAAAATTAGTACAATTTTCCAGGAAAAACTCTCCAAAGAGAATCTGTTTGGTTAACAAATAAATGGATAAATTAACACAGGAGGTCCAAGAATAAACAGCCCGATGGCCATTGTTCACAGATTTAAAACTGGTTATAAGTTTTTTCTGTCTGAATAGTTTCTGTAAAACTGCCTTGCGATTAACAGCAGTAAATGTAAAAATCAAATAGGTAATATGAATCGGTTACACTGAAGGCATTTGGGTCAATTTTCAAATCCCTCGATCTCTTAACAATTCATGTCCTTCAATGCAATGGAAGCTTTAAAAATGTACACTGTGCACAAATAGTTATGTAAATCTCAAACTGATAATGGATAACCAGAAATGGAAAAGACTAAAGTGCTATTTAAGGCATTAAAAAAAGCAGCAATTATTTTACAAAAAAGTTTAGGTTCTAGAAATGAGTATTGCTCATTTGAAGTTGAAAAAGGAAATTCTTGAATGGAATCTCGGTCTTTAAGGAATCTTCCAAATGTTTAACCAACAGCCAGTATCTTACAGATTTCTACCTTTTAGCAAATACTGCTAATATTTCCTATCCTCCTTCACAGATCTTCGATAATGCTGTATTTACTGTCAAACCAACTACTGCAGAGCAGCAATTAACAAAGCAAATAGAATGGTAATCTATATAGCGAAAATAGGAGTACACATCAGAGGAAGTCACTCAAAGCTATATGGAGCACTGGTCAGATCACACCTGGAGTAGCGTCTCCATTTCTGGTTTACAAGACACTAAGGACAGATTCTAGGCCTGAAAGCAGTTCAGAGAAAGGCCTGAAAGCAGTTCAGAGAAAGGCCTGAAAGCAGTTCAAAGAAAGGCCTGAGGCCAATCTATAATGTTAGAAGCCTATGGTAAGAAGGAGAAATTGAAAAGACTTGAGATTTTCAGCTTGAAAGGAGGCACACAATGGTAGGTGTAAAAATTTACTTCAAACTAAAGAGTATATCAAGGGACATGGGGCTCAATTTTCCCCGGTGATTTGCACTGTTTTTTTTGGAGCAGGCTGCTCATTTTGACCTAAGTTGAAAAACCAGTTTCCCCAATCAATTTGCAGTGTAACTCAGTTACGATTTTTTTAGGCCAGTTTTTTTTCAGCTGAAGGGAGCGTAACCAGCCATCTACACCAATTCTGGCCATTTAGGGAAGTTTAGTGTTACTCCAGTTCTGCTTAGGTCAGCGTATGTGGCCTCTGCAGAAAAACCTCCCCTAGAGTTAAGGAAATCGGCGCAACAGATGCACGGACACACAAAGAATTGAAAAACACAGCAGCAGTGTGTTCCGGGGACCGAACCGGGAGAATGGAGACCGAGAATGGGACCAGACCGGCAAGCCCTTTGGGCGGGGTTGGAGGCAAGTTGCTGCTATGTGTTTTTCAATTCTTTGAATGTGTTGGCAGCTGGCTGTATGCTTCACTTTGCAGCCTCAGCTCGCATTGTGTCCCTGGTTACCATGGCAGCCTGATCTTTTTGGCATAGATCAATGCTTCACCCCCAAAACTAAAGGTCGGGTTACGCCACACCAAAATGAAGAAATCCAACGGGGGAACTTAGAATATTTCTTTTTGGCGTACTTAGGCCCCCCCGCCAAAAAAAAAAATCGGGCGTAACTCAAGTATGCCAAAAAAATGCTTTGGGAAAATTGAGCCCATAGTAAAAGGCAAATTATGGTCTGACGGGATAAAGTTCGTCAAACAAAGTCACCAACACATGGAAGAGTAGAGTAATGGAGACGAAAATCCTGGAGTTGCTAACAGAATGCCATAAGCGGAGGGGTGTGGTGGAGGCTGTAGTAGCTTTCTGGATGGATGCGCTAAGATTATGTGTATTCTTATGGGTGGAACAGAACTCACCAAGGGCAAGTTAAAAGACCAAAGTGTGCACAAACAATAAAATGAACAAGATGCTAAGTTGTTTTGCTAAAGCAGTTGACTTAATACTTAGAAGCTGTACTTGGGTGATTCAGTACTCTGGTCAGGCTGCACCTGGGGAATGGCACAGATCTGGTTGCAACCTAAAAAGGTACAGCAAGTCCTAGAGGCCGTGCAAATGAGTGCAAAGACAATCCGCGGTGTTAGAAAACTTAGCTGTGTGGGATGGCTTGATAAGCTAGAGCTCATTAGGAAATCTTATGAAAGTGTACAAGATATTTAACAGGATACAGAAAGCAAATGTCAATATTTTGATACAACAGGGCACCCACAGTCTAGATATCAATTTTCTCAACTGTTACCTCAGGTGTAGAACCTTGGTGCACTGTTTGACCAATAACTAATTCCTCACCCACATCAGAGGCCACATTCTCCCACCTCAGTAACTTTAGCCACCTTTCTCTCTCTTTCTCCTCTCCCTGCGCGCCCCCCCCCGCCCCGGTCTGGAATCCAAGTACAAGCCATCACCACCTTCTCCCAGACTCATAGCTGGCCTGTCTGCCTCAACTCTGCAAGTTTCAACTCATCCAGAACACCACAACCCACATCTCACCCACAAGGTCCCACAGTCCTATTACTCCATCCTTTCCAAGGCCCACTATCTCCAGACCCCAGCGAGTCAACTTCCTCACTTTCAAATTCCTTCATGGCCTTACTGTGTTTTACCTTTGCAATCAACACATGCTCATGGGATCTTTTACGTCCACCCGAGAGAACAGATGGATTCTTGTTTTAACATCTTGTCCGAAAGACGACAACTCCGAACGTGCAGCACTGCCTCAGTACAGTACGCCACTGAAGTGTCAGCCTTGATTATGTACTTAAGTCCTGAAGTGGGGCTTGAACCCACAACCTTTTGACTCGGGTGCGACTACTACTACGGAGCCAGTTGACATCGTTCTGCAAGGATTACTACACAAGTAAAATTATTTTTTTTTAAACATAACTCCTGGTTTACATTTATATATGGCATTTAACATATACCCACCTCTTAAAATCTGGTAGAGGAAAACTTTGACATGATCTGAACTCAATGGTTGTGGAGACACGATGATCTTGTGAAGGTCGCTTTGCATTAGCTCTGTGACAACATAGCTGAGGAAGGGAAAAAAGTCAAGGAAAACACACGAGTTGCGGTAAATCAATCTCTACAATTTGAAGCTGCAACAATTAGCATTAGAACACTTTAGCTTGTGTTACTGGAGCTGAACATTTGGCAGATTAAGCTGGAACGAAGACAGATCCAAAGAAAAGAAAGATTTGGCTTTATATAGCATCTTTCATGACCTCAGGACACCCCAAAGCTCTTTACAGTCAATGAAGTACAATACAAAGCTCCAGGAGGCTATGATAATCTTTCATTTTAATTTTCATTTAAATTCTGACTTTCATTTTGATGCAAATGTTTGTAACTTTTAAACCAAAAGAAAAATTCTTAAAAATTTAGGGGAAAATTAGTCATTAAAAACAGGTAAAATTGCTTTAATTAAACCAACAGCCCCTTTCGGTAATCTTATTTTACTTCAATATTGGCTTGAGTTTTATAGTAACTCAAACTTCTGAAAAGATATATTTAGGATAGAGTTCTAATCTTTAATTACATTTTTATAGGACTCTAGAGGAAGCAGTTGAAAGTTCCCCAATGGTTCCAACGGGTAAATGCACCATCTGGTGTGCAAATCAGCATACAAAGGTTCCAGGTTTGATCCCCAATCTCTGAGGAGTTCTTATTTTAGCCAAGCGAATACAGGGACTGTGTAATTGGCTTCAGCACCCTCGAATTCAGGAGTAGGAGCGAGGGTGGGGGAGAATCAGGATTCCCGCTGTTTCCTATCCAGCCACTCCTGCTGGAAGTCAGCCGAGGATGGGAATGAGGTTGGCTGTGATACCTTTTGATGGTCAAACACCTCAACATTCATATCTAGGCTGACATAATGGCCATATGGGTAAACTGAAGGCCAACAAGAATCAGCAGCTTCAAGTGATGAGTTTAAACTCTTTTTTTTTTAAAGTGCTAGTAACACATCATATCCTATGGCAACTAGGATCTATGAAACAAAAATCTAATTACCTAGTGTCATTTTGCTTGGAAGTACATTGTCTGGGGAGAAACTTCAGAGGAATCCAGGTATAATTAAAATCCTTTTAATCAAACCATATGACAATAGATACATCAATGTGTGTACCCAAACGCAAGAGTTTATAGACCTCAATGAATTATTTGCAGACATCTGAATTTTCCTGCAAATGACTATCTGTAGAAAATTATACATTTGGCATATCTACAAAACTCAATAAATCGATAGCATTCAACAGGATCAAACTCTGGTACCAAAACGATATCGGCTTCTACAGGTATTGGTGTCAAAAGAAGCAGATCCACCAGCATTTATTTACCAATGGGAAGGCATTAAAACATGTGTTTGTATAAACAAGCTAATATGGATTAATGTGCATGATGGTTTGCCCCGTTGTGTGCAAGCTTTCTTTCAATGTCAAAGCAAAGTATGTGGAATTTTGTTTAAACATAACTTCAGGCTAAAAGAAAACCATGTACAATGCTATAAATGGCTGAAAAAAGAAACCGTACAAGTCGTTTAATTTAACATCCTTTTCAACCATACCAATGTATTATTTTCATGCAAACATACCTTCATTTTAGATATTAAGATGCCCAACTTCAGATATCTAGGTCAATTTGCTTTTACTTCATGAATGGGGCAGCTGGTTCAATAGTAAATCAGCTTAATGCTACTGTGGAGCTTACCATGTGCTAATCCAGGTTTTAACTTCGTTAACTGCAAAGCCCATGAAAAGAGCAATATTAATTCATTATAAAACCACAATTTTCATCATCAAGTGTGTTAAAACAGTCCATTAGTTCAGAAGGCTCCTTCAGTCATAAGTCACTATGATAGTTCTGGACAATTTGATAGTTGTCAATGCTGCTGGGCCATTTCTGCATGAACAAAGTAGTATAAAGCTTTTTGGTCTTCCAAATGAAGACCACCATAACATGGTGTTTGACCAAATGGTCCAGTTGCTAAACTGGAATAGTAGGCCTTCTAAATGCACAACTTGGTTAAGAGGCAGGCTCTTGTATATAGTAACTCAGTTGCACATGTTCACATCTGTTCTATAAATTTAATCCTTCATATACACTTGTAGCATGCTTAAAACAAAGTAGAAATCCTTTCAGACAATATCTGTACTGAACTTAGTAGCAATGACATTTTTGAAACAGTTATACGTGGGCACAATTTCAAATGACTCCAAATCTCAAAGCATTCATCTAGAATGTATTCATTTAAAAAAAAAATGCACTAATGGAAACTTCATTGGCCGTTGCTTTATACATTGATTGAAAATTCTAAAAATTTGCATCTCTGGCATAATATATCCCTGATGTGTCAACTAATTGTCATGACAACTAAACTGCTTAAATTAAATGTGAGCTGAAAGACACCTGCACTACTCGTGATCTAAACATGAAACTGCTACACATTAACAAACTCTTGACATTAGCTCCAAGGTGCCATTAATTCGAACAGCAGATATCGGATTACGGTCTCTAGAAAATTTAATGAGGGGTTGGAGCTTGGAATAAGAACCAGTGTTTGTCTAGTGCTCCCAATTTCCCTGTGTTTGAATTCACTAGCCTTGAACAGATGGTGTCTGACAGGGTCCATTCTTTTTTTATGCTTCTGTAGTTTAATAATGAGACTGACTAGGCCTGACTTCAGTAGTTTTCAACACTTGAAACGGAGGAAAACATTTCTTCCTGCATTGTATTAGGGTTTGACCCACTTGCATTTCAAAAACTACTACAAAGCATAAAACTAGACACGGACTCATTTTTAGATTAAAATCTAAATCACAGAAATGCCGACCAATATTTTATTCTTCTGAATTTTTTTGTTCTGGTTAAATGATCCTGTAACTAGTGAGGTGAGATAGAAATGTTAACTCAGTATTTCCACCAGCCAAAAAGTGTAATTATATCCAGTACAGTTTTCCATCAGACTGAATTGAATCTTTTCAATATACACTTTATTAAACTAGCAAAACAATCTATCGTTAATGATCATCTAACAAAAACTGATTGGTCAGCTGGCTCAGTGGTTTTAGAACTAGCACCGCCGAGCTATAAAACAAGTACCTATAACAAGTACCAATACAGGTACCCAATTCCCAAATTAACATTCATTTTTTTAAGAATGTATTAATCAAAGTTTGTGTAGATTTCACCTAGTCAAAAATTCACCTGCAATTAGTGCAGGTCTACAATAAACTAAGATATGCAAAGCAGATAAGCTCACGATGCAATGGATCAGTGCAAGAAGCATTCAAATCTGTAACAAACACTGAAGCATCAAGGTCATCATATCCTAATTCAACATTCCAGCCAACAGGTCACTTAGCACAAATCTGCTGCCAACAAGTCTTTCTTTTTGTGCTATGGATGTGGGCTATGCTGGCAATGCAGCCCGGAGGGCATCAAGAATCAACCCTGTGTGACGAGTCACATATAGGTCAGACCAGGTTGGGTGGCAGGCTCTGACAGACCTGAGCTTTTAAACAATCTGACAGCTTTCATGGTCATTTTTCAGGCACGAGTCCTTAATTCACCAGATTTATTCCATTCAATTTCACAATTTGCCACAGAACTTCTGGGATACTAATCCAGTATCATAACCACTATACCCTAAACACAGAAAAACTTAATTTAATTTCCACATATAGGAAAATAATTTAAACTCAAAATTACCCAGATTGTACTAATATGATGAAAAAAATCTGTTCAACATAATGCCAAGCACCAAACATGAAAGTCAGAATTATGTATTTAAATATCCAACCAGAGCCAATACTTGCACACTATACTCAGCAAGTGCTTAGGTATCTAGCATTAGCCCCGATTTGAATTGGTTGCTTTGAAAAACTAAAAGGGCATTACCCTCCAATCATCCATCCTTTTTGGGGATCAGTAAAATATGGGACAATGACAGCATCAAAAGTCAAACTGCTACCAGTAAAATCATTTTCAGCAAGGAAATTGCAGGATTAAGTCTTATTCTAGAGTATATTTCTTTAGAGCTGTAAAGGTAGGGTTTTAGCTCTTTTGGATTGTTGGTATAAAATTTCTGAAATTTCATAGAAAATATCAATAGAACTTCAAAACATAGCTGCTAGAGTGAGAACTGCTTGTCGGCGAGAAAATATGCTCGGCCTTTTGTACAATTTCTTGGCTCTGTTCCATGAACTTACATTTATATAGCACTCCTTGCAAAAATAACTAAGCACAAGGTGGACACGAAATACAAGAAAGGACAACATTTTAAGGGTGGAATAGGGCAAGAGGGAATGAGAAGATACCAAAAGCATTATGAAAGAAATTGATTTTTTAAGGAGGCTTTTTAAGGCAAGGTGGGAGGAGAATTCCAGCAGGTACAGGCATCATGACTGAATAACCAATGGGCAGAGAACAGGCAGTAATCCGAAGACAGAAGAGTAGCGACTATGGATAGGGACTCATGGCTGCAGAAGATTGTGTATATAGGCTATGGAGAGACTTGAAGATAAAGATAACTTCACTGGAAATATGGAGTCAGTGGAGCTCAGAAAAGATGGGCTGGAATTTTTACGCAGGAGATGACATGAGCTATGCAAGCATCAAAGATGAGGAAAAGGAGACAGATGTAAAACAATATACAAATGCATCAAATATGAATACACAGTCACAGTACAGCAACACCAATTGGATATATAAAGAGCCTATACATATGAATATTGCTGCACAACTGGAAAATATGACTTACCAGCAAGCACATTCAGCATTTTAAGGTGTAATGCTTTCCATCGTAAAAACAAAGGTGGTTTAAAAACAGAAAAGAGCAGGCATAAAGCAGTGTGGGGAATGTAATTATGCACTTCACATTGTCAACCTTCACTGTAGTCCTGGAGCTGTTTCCAGTCTGATAACCAGTTAAAAGTCAACCCTTTATTAATGTCCTCGTGGACTAAAAACGAAACCTTAATGTTTTCTCTCCCTATGATCCCTCTAGACTCATCACCAGCTGTCAATGTCCATTACCAAGATAACTGCACAAAAGTCTATTAGTAGTTGGATATTTTTTTAGATTCAGAAAACACAGCTAGAGTATATTAGGAGGATAATCAGCATCAGTACAGGTTTAAACGAAAATAATAACCACTGTCTTTAGATTTTTGTTGATTTGTTAAGTGAGTGCTGATGACATCAGGAATTGACTTGGCACCAAAACTAAGGAACTTGAATTGACAGCTGCAATAAAAATTTCTATGCACTGAATTAATGCCGACATACTCCACTAATGTTAATTTATCCTCCCCACTGTTGCAGTTGATAAACTATTCCAACAAATTTGAGACAATATTTTACAAATGTTTGATTTTAAAAACAATTCCTGGAGGAACAGCTTTTAGCTTACTCACACATGTATTTTATTTACACAATTCAGTTCACAATCAAAATCTTTTCTATTTTCCATACATTAGTGACAATAATTAGGTTATTAGTGGCTCTGGATGTTAATAACCACCTGTTTGTATTCCACGCTACACCATATATTTTAATGTTTCTGTAACAGATACTGATCTCTTTCTAAAGCAAGTGCATCATCTACTTTTACACATCAGATTACACTACACTCTTTCCTGTTGCCTTGGGGTTGGGGAGGGGAAAGAGGCATGAATCCGGTGAGCAAAGTGTTGCACATTATCTAATAGATTCTAGCAATACTCGCAAAGGACTGAAGCGGTTGCCTTCCTGCCTCTTGTTAAAGTTGACAAACAGTATGAGGGAAGGGAGAGTAAAGAACACAAAATATCAGGCAGAAAATCCCTGAAAAATTAAAATGTATTTAAAAACTTGCAAGAAACAAGGAGCAACACCACTCCCACTTCCATCACTCAAGTTATAATTTCAACTTTCTATTTTAATGCTAACGATTGTTTCCAACTGTAATAACTAGAATACAAATATTTTGTTACAAGTGCTTAATATCTTAATATAAATCCCCGAGCTTTTTATATGGTCCAGTTTCTGAAGCCCAATACCAATCTCTATTCAGGTTAATACCTCTTGTAGCAATTGATGGTCGGACAAATACCAATGTAGTTTTCTTAAACTATATTCTGCACATTGAAGGGAAAAGATTTTAACGTACTCACAGGAGCTCTTAATCTCAACAATGGAATGCTAGCACACGTTGGGTTTGTTGGGCTCAATTATCCGCCCTTTTTTTGGGGAGTAAATTCAAATCTCCAAGTTTCCCCAAAGTTTCTGCACTAGCATAATTCACTTGGGTAGGATTTCTTTAGGCTACAATTTTTTTTTAAACCTCATTGGGGACGTAACTTGCCAACCGTGCCAATTCTGGCCATTTAAGCAAGTTTGGCCAGCTCAGATTTACTCCAATTTTTCTTAGGACGGTGTATGTGACTACTCTGGAAAACCCTTCTGGGCAATTAACAAAATTAGCGCAAGCAAGAGAATCAGTGCAGTAGATGCAGTTCCACGGCCCGGGCAACAGTAGCAGAGAAGGAAAAGAGGGGAGAGGGAAGGCTTTTTGGCCAGGGTTAGAAGTGGCACATGGCACCGGCAGGAGGGAGGCTTTTCGGCCAGGGCTAGCAGCGGCAACCAGCATCAAGAGGCCCTTTGGTCAGGGTTAGGAGCGACACAGTCATGGTGGGGGGGGGGGGACTTTTGGCAGAAACACTAATAATTTAATGCTGGAATGCTGCTGCAAGTTGCTGTGAGCTGGCCAGAATGTGTTGTAGGTTTCATTTTCCCTCAGTGTGTCCCTCGTTAACCTGGCAACCCGATCTTAGGCTCCACCTGCAAAGCTAAAGGAGATAGGCTAGGCGGCGCCAAAATCAACAATTCAAATGGGGAAAGTTGGATTTGGGGGTTGGGGGTGGGGGGGGGGTAGTTGGGCCCCCAAAAATCAGGTGTAACTTTTCAAGTATGCCAAAAACCGGTTTTGGGGAAAATAGAGCCCATTGTTGTACCAATTTATACACACCTACTACTGGCCATTTTTAGAAACTCCCCTGTTCATTTATCATTTCCAGCACTATATGTTTATGGAATACTGAGCAATATTGCTATTCTCAGGGGCCCACATGTTCTGCCCATTTCAATAACCTTTCAAGAACATCCATTCATCAATATTAAACACACAATCATTGTAAAGCAATAGAACAAACATATTTGTAGATTATGAAGAATTGAACTTTAAAATCTACCACGACATACTCTATGTCAATACTGTTCCATAGTTGGGGGGGGGGGGGCGTCGGTAGTGCATTAGTTAGAGGCGCCTTCTGTCAAATGAGATGTTAAACCAAAATCCCTTCTCATGTGGGCATAGAAGTTACTATTGAGAGAATCAGGAGTTTAGCGTTAATTCATGAACTGGGAATAAACGAGAGAATACTTTTTCTTAAAGTGGGGGAGGGGGGGGCTGGAATGGAAGGAGAGAAGGGAGAAGAGAAGGGAGGAGAGAAAGAAAAGAGGAGGGAGCAGGGGAAGAGTTTCTCTGCTCTCAAAAATATTTTTGTTTGGGAACATAAGCTAAAAGTTAATCAACAAAAACAAACAAAATTTTACATCAAGTAAAATAAGTTACATTGTATTTCACAGTGTTTTTAATTCCTTGACTATTATTTTTCAAATATTTCTTAAGCCATGAGAAACTTTATCTGGAGTATTTACATTTGACCCTACTCAGTTACCATATTGCATTAACTTAGTAAATGGTATTTATATACACCTTTCATTCGACAAGAAGCTAGTGATCTTTATCATTTCATATTATTCAATAATAGTTAGTTATAGAATAAAAAGTTCCAAAAGTGTTTTTTGAGAGATAGCAAATGGGGTACATTTTCAGATTCCTGACCAGACCTACAGCTAGCCAACTAGAATTAAAAATTATGACAATTACATTTTATATAAAAAAAAATCAGGGCCCAACAGGGCAGAAGTGGGTGTGTTACAGTTGGCCACATAACTCAATAGGAAAGTGCAAAAAAACCCTCTCCTGTTAACTATCCAATAACCCTTGTGGCAATATCAGGCGAGGTCTGGATTGGAGTTGGCCAGGAGAACTGGCCACATGGCCAAACTGTGCCAATACTCTGCTTAGGCTTGCAAATATAGCATTTCCACTTAAATGAGATGCGAGATGGCCGGCAAATTTCTTGAAACTATATGTCAGCATGAATCTGCACCTTCAAACAAGCCAAGAAAATGGAGGTGGAGATGGGAATGGGAGGAAGAATATTTGTCGAATGTTTTAAGTTTAAATACACCAATGAATGCTGTAAATGTACTGGAATGATTTGTCCATGTAATCAATAACTTAATAGTGTGCTATTGAATAGGAACTGCTATATTAATCAATATTATTCAGTCAGCATTAGAGATCAAAGATCCATTCTACTGATCAGGAAGCAAACAGTAACACGATTGTGTAATACTGCATAATGTAGCATGCACAACTATGGATTAGGTTTTTAAGTAGAACCAATTAAAAACTGTGTAAAAGTTTATTAATTATAATACTTAATGCCTGTATTAAATTGATGAATAATTAGGTTCTAAATTATTTGAAGAGTTCTGGTAAAGTACTGCAGAAAAGGATGGTTATCCATCAGAAAAGCATTAAGTCTGTAAACATTTACACTGATCAATATAAAGCTCATATGTATTTGAACTGGACGTTAGTACAGCTTGTTCATTAGTTTACAGAACTGTCCAAATACTGAGCAACAAAATTCCTTTCATCTATACTGGTTTTATTGTGTTATCAGATTAGGACACAAAAGGTTGCTTAACCCAAAGTCCTATTTACACTGATATTTTGAGACAGATTTGATTGGAAATATCTTAGCAATCTGAAAATACTAACTACAAGGAAACATTGCAACAGTTTAAAAAGACAACTCAGTGGCAGGCAACATATAAACAATTCATATGCTGCCACAATAAACTGGAGATTGATCGAACACTTAATTATGTTCCAATTTTAGTAGTTTTTAAAACCAGAACTAAAGCAAAAACACCAACAAAATCCGAAAGAAGAGTGACAATATAAAACCAGCTTTAATGTCTCCGTGGTCTTTCTATATTGCAAACAAGTTAACCCAAGTTGGACTGCGCAGCTATATTTCCGTTGTCCAATTACTATTTCCTTCAATCGCTCTCTTAGAATGGATTATATTTTCTAACTTACCTCTAAGAGACACGAGTGATCTAATTAGGTTTAAGCCAGTCGTACATAACTTTTGGTGAATATTTGCCAGAGGTTTATGGCTGCGAGGGGCAGACCGAGGGGGCGAGTGAGAGAGAGAGACCGAGGAAAATTGCATTTAGATACAAGACATTCAAAAGTGCTTTTGAAATGTAGTCACTGTTGCAACGTGTGGAAATGCAGCAGCCAATCTATGCACAGCAAAATCCGACAAACATCAATGAAATGACTGATCAGATGGATAATGGGTGTGATGTTGGTTAAGGGATAAATATTGGCAAGGATGCTGGAATAACTCTTCTTGAAATAGTGCCATAGGATCTTTTATTTCCACTCAAGGGGGAGATGGGGCTCGGTTTAACATTTCACTTAAGAGATAGCACTGACAGTACTGCACTGGTCTAGTCTTTATGTGCTTAAGTCTCTGAAATGAGTTTAGAACGCATGACCACCTGACTCAGGCAAGTGTGCTATCAAGTCAAAGCTAACAGCTTTCACTCAGCAGAATGATTGAGTAGTTAAGGATGACAGGTGAAACACAGGTAACAAATCAAAAATTGTATTCCACTACACATGTCTCTTATTAGGTACATAGAATAAACATTACCAACTTCAAAATATTAGGCGCCAAAATTTGTTTTGTAAAGATAAATTTAGTTCATCATTCATTTGTTTTAAAATGAAGC
This sequence comes from Pristiophorus japonicus, assembly GCF_044704955.1. NCBI lineage: Eukaryota > Metazoa > Chordata > Chondrichthyes > Pristiophoridae > Pristiophorus > Pristiophorus japonicus. The sequence continues at coordinate 14,110,666 of NC_091992.1, read as the reverse complement.
AAGACAACTTATTTTCTGTGAAACTTGAATTCACTTCATCTTGGCAGCAGTATTCAGACATTAAATATGAGTGTTAGTTCTGGGATCCACAGTTGCCTTGGTATCAAGATCTCAATATCACAACCAGTTATATACACTTTGTACAACAAGATTCACAAAAACAAAAGATGCCAAACAAAGCAGATTAGTGAAGCATCAACCACTGATTTTAACATATCGTTTACGTTGGCAAGCTACAATATTGGGAAATGTGCAATGGTTTTTAAAAATGTTAAACGTATACTGGTGTAGCTTGTAAGTCATTTATGTGGAAACGTCAGTATACTATGTACTATAAACCTTAAGTACTTTATGTATATTTGCAATTTTCAAAACAGCACTTTTCCAGTAAATTGTAATTGCTGCCACAAAATAATGTCCAACAAGCTGCTGGGCACTTAAAAATGCAATATTGAAATAAATGATACAAAACAGATCCAGCAAAATATGAACCAGAAAACAAATAGTTTTGCCTTGTGGTTATCAGCAGCAGACACCTGCCTCAGCTAGCTAGCATTTTACCAACTACTTTATTATCTCGAAGTATTATAACTGGGAGGCAACTTTTAATGTCTTTTGCCAAATAACACAGGATTCACTTTAAACCCATTAACCAAAAACAGAGTTTAAAATTACACAAAAATGCAAGTATGAATTGGGAATTTTACAAAATATATGGTGGCTTGTATTCAAACATTAAATGATAAAGTGCATGCAGTCAGTCAGGGGGACCTGTTCAAACTATAAATACCCTATTACAATCGTCTGCAAAGTCAATTAAATTTAATTAACAAAATTATAAATACAATAAGGAAGAGACCATTTAATTATAGCAAGTCAAAATAAGGTCACTGGTTGTCCAAAAAAAACAGTAGATTTTAAAAAGAATGACTATTTTCACTAGTGGAACATAGTTCTTTAAAAGATTGTTTGGAAAAAAAACATTAAAAACCAAGTCAGCTTCTGGGTTTTACAGTATGGGCATTTACTACAAAAGCAAGGAATGGATGTTGAATTTGTACATGGGCATTGTTTAGGCCTTAGCTGAGACTACTGATACAGTTCAAAAGACCCGTTTTAAATTGGACACTCGAGCCACTGAATGAGTATGGTGAGGATTCACGAGAAAATGATACCAGGAATGAGTATATAGTTAATGGCTTTAATAATCTGAGCTAAAATGGCTTAAACATCATTGTTGGGACTACTTTTGCTATTTTTGAATGTATGACAGCAATTCAAGGGGATGTGAAAAGCAAATAAGCAAATAGCTGTACAATTATTCAAATATAACACAGAACACTGGCATCCACCCTAAAGACTGGCACTGACCTTGGCCGATGAAAAACTGCCCAAGTAGAAGTTTTAGCGCATGAAATGATGACATTTCAACATGCTGTCGCCGCTATAGAAAACGGCACACAAAGCTTAAACCCATTTATAACCACCTACTCTAGAATGAAAAAAAATTTGGTAGATAAGCATGTGTGCGCGTGCATCAGAAATCTTTCTAAACAACTAAAAATGGGGGATCATGAGAAACAAATTTTTCTTTAACATGGACCTCATTAGACTATTGCAGCACACTAATTGAAGAGTTGATGTAGAATCAGCTGTTCTGTCACAAGCTAACTAATCGGAGGACTATAGTATAGTAGGTTTGTACCCTGGGTTTTCCTTTCTGATTGAAGGGAACTTTACTCAGGAGCTAGGTCTAAATTAGGATCACTTGATAGTGATATGTGCCAAAAATGGGTAACTGTTCAATTTCCCAGAACAAATATCTCTCATGGTGATTTGCATAAAAGGTACATTATTAAAAAGCCTATAAAAAGCTCATCAGCTGAACAGACCACTGAGGGGAATGATGAATTTAAAAATAGCATTCAGTTCACACTAGCTTCAAGTATCAATAAAGCAGTATTTCTCAGTAAAGAGTTAATGTGAGAGTTTCCTTGCTGGGTCAGTCAGTAAATGCATTGTTTATTCTTGAATTGAGCCAAACAAACAATGTTGGTCACTGCTCTGTGCTGAGTTACTGGATCTCAGACAGAGGTGCAGGTGTGATAATTGGTCTAAGCATCTCTTGGCTTTGGGGGTGGTGGCTGGGGGGGGGAGGGGTGTCCTGCAGAAGATCAGCCATGGTCCCTGCCCTGATCAGTACTCAAGGATCCTGCCTGGAAGGTAAATGTGGACATCAGGTGACTACAAATTCATGTTCAGCTGTGATGCACCAATGATCAAACAGCATGCCAATACTTACTCTTGGCTCAACATGGATGGCCACTTGGGGTAGCTACTGTATGGCATTGGCATTTGCAGAACTGCAAGCTAGTATATTATCTGCTTCAAGAGATTGGAGGCAGGAAGGCCAAAAATGTTTTTTAAATTAGCTGTAGTGTTTTACACTTTGACAAACATGAAAAAAGAAAGTTTTGTACATAGAAACACAACCTTAAATAATACTTGTTTAAAATAGATTGGCTGGGCTCCACTGCCTTTAGTGTGAAAATAAAATTGCCAATCACAATAGTGAGCACCTGGTTCATAAAGTTACTGTTCCTTTAATACATGTTTTTCTTCATTTACAGCATTCAAAGACAGTAAAAATATGGAGTGCCATGTACAGTGCAGGTTCTCAACTGCATTTATCCCAGATTCCCTCCCCACCAGAATTAAAATGATGTTATCTTTTCTCTTGTCTTTTCATGGTTCACTGAAGTGGTTTTAACCACAAGTAAAGTTAAAAGAAAAAACAAAGATAATTTTGAAATCAAATGTATTGCAAGTTACAATGGAATGCCAAATAATTTAGATTTATAAACAAAATAGCTGCATTCTCACCAGTGTGACCTACTTATATATAGGACATGGCGAGCAACATACCTTGGATCATAATGTACTAGAAGCTTGATTAAATCAAAATCTACTTTGTGGTAGAAAGGCAATTACAATAGTGTTTTAAATTCTACAGAAGATTAGTTTACAAGATTAGTTTGGCCAAATATTTTTCAAGCAAGTCACCTCAACAAATCCAGTACACCATTACTACAAATGCTCAAATCAAAACAGATAGCTACAAGATGAAATGGTTCAACACAAGCTTAATCCCTGGTTTTCCAATGACACTTAAAAAAAAAACTCAGCACATTGGCAAAAGAAAACCCGAGTCAACATTTTATCATCCATAAACATCTTGTTTTGCCAAAGGCTTAAATTTATTAGCAGTAAATAAGCTTTCAGCCTTAAGAGCGAAGAATACTTAATTACAATTACTAATCACAAATGCTCAGACCGATGCTAGGAGCAAGTATCTATCTCTGGCACTGCAGTCACAACTACTAGCTTTGATAGGTTAGAAAATTGTAATTGCAGGGACAATTGCTTGTACCTATATTAAAAATGGCAAGAAATCTCAGGATTCCAAAAGGACTCGACCAGTAGGTGATGCTATCAAAGTAGCATACCGTAAAAATGGGACACAAACTAATGTTACATGACAGTCCTAATGGCACTTTGAATGAAGTCATATGCATTTGGCCAAGAAAGGAATCAGCATCGGCTGTATCAAAAAAAGTCAAATGAATCATGTAAAATATATAATCCATTTGAACCAGGTCAGTGCATGGAAAGTAGAGAAGGAAGAAAGAATAGAGCTCTTAAGAAATACTGCTCACAGGCAAAAGAAAGTGGGAAAAGTAAAAAAATAAAAAAGGAACAGAGGCCGATGGTGAAAAAAAAGAGAAACAGCGGATATCCAGCACAGGAGAGAATAGATTGTTTGAGGATCAGTAAAAAGCCCCTAAACTATTGTAATAGAGCAGAAGTGCCAAGGCCAAGCACATAACATCCACTTGAGTGGTATAGCTGCCTGCCCCACACCACTATGCAAAATTAGCCCTCTCAATGAGCACAATTTTAGCCCTCGTCTCCTGCCACACGCTCCCCAAACCTGGAGCTCCCCTTACAAACCCCCCACTCTCCAAAACTCTACTGGCTAGTTTTACCTCGCTGGCTACCCATACCTCACTTAATTTCTCCCTTTAGAAACATAGAAACATAGAAAATAGGTGCAGGAGTAGGCCATTCGGCCCTTCTAGCCTGCACCGCCATTCAATGAGTTCATGGCTGAACATTCAACTTCAGTACCCCATTCCTGCTTTCTCGCCATACCCCTTGATCCCCCTAGCAGTAAGGACCTCATCTAACTCCTTTTTGAATATATTTAGTGAATTGGCCTCAACAACTTTCTGTGGTAGAGAATTCCACAGGTTCACCACTCTCTGGGTGAAGAAGTTCCTCCGCATCTCGGTCCTAAATGGCTTACCCCTTATCCTTAGACTGTGACCCCTGGTTCTGGACTTCCCCAACATTGGGAACATTCTTCCTGCATCTAACCTGTCTAACCCCGTCAGAATTTTATATGTTTCTATGAGGTCCCCTCTCATTCTTCTGAACTCCAGTGAATACAAGCCCAGTTGATCCAGTCTTTCTTGATAGGTCAGTCCCGCCATCCCGGGAATCAGTCTGGTGAACCTTCGCTGCACTCCCTCAATAGCAAGAATGTCCTTCCTCAGGTTAGGAGACCAAAACTGTACACAATACTCCAGGTGTGGCCTCACCAATGCCCTGTACAACTGTAGCAACACCTCCCTGCCCCTGTACTCAAATCCCCTTGCTATGAAGGCCAACATGCCATTTGCTTTCTTAACCGCCTGCTGCACCTGCATGCCAACCTTCAATGACTGATGTACCATGACACCCAGGTCTCTTTGCACCTCCACTTTTCCTAATCTGTCACCATTCAGATAATAGTCTGTCTCTCTGTTTTTACCACCAAAGTGGATAACCTCACATTTATCCACATTATACTTCATCTGCCATGCATTTGCCCACTCACCTAACCTATCCAAGTCGCTCTGCAGCCTCACAACATCCTCCTCGCAGCTCACACTGCCACCCAACTTAGTGTCATCCGCAAATTTGGAGATACTACATTTAATCCCCTCATCTAAATCATTAATGTACAGTGTAAACAGCTGGGGCCCCAGCACAGAACCTTGCGGTACCCCACTAGTCACTGCCTGCCATTCTGAAAAGTACCCATTTACTCCTACTCTTTGCTTCCTGTCTGACAACCAGTTCTCAATCCATGTCAGTACACTACCCCCAATCCAATGTGCTCTAACTTTGCACATTAATCTCTTGTGTGGGACCTTGTCGAACGCCTTCTGAAAGTCCAAATATACCACATCAACTGGTTCTCCCTTATCCACTCTACTGGAAACATCCTCAAAAAATTCCAGAAGATTTGTCAAGCATGATTTCCCTTTCACAAATCCATGCTGACTTGGACCTATCATGTCACCTCTTTCCAAATGCACTGCTATGACATCCTTAATAATTGATTCCATCATTTTACCCACTACCGATGTCAGGCTGACCGGTCTATAATTCCCTGTTTTCTCTCTCCCTCCTTTTTTAAAAAGTGGGGTTACATTGGCTACCCTCCACTCCATAGGAACTGATCCAGAGTCAATGGAATGTTGGAAAATGACTGTCAACGCATCCACTATTTCCAAGGCCACCTCCTTAAGTACTCTGGGATGCAGTCCATCAGGCCCTGGGGATTTATCGGCCTTCAATCCCATCAATTTCCCCAACACAATTTCCCGGCTAATAAGGATTTCCCTCAGTTCCTCCTCCTTACTAGACCCCCCGACCCCTTTTATAACCGGAAGGTTGTTCGTGTCCTCCTTCGTGAATACCGAACCAAAGTACTTGTTCAATTGGTCCGCCATTTCTTTGTTCCCCGTTATGACTTTCCCTGATTCTGACTGCAGGGGACCTACGTTTGTCTTTACTAACCTTTTTCTCTTTACATATCTATAGAAACTTTTGCAATCCGTCTTAATGTTCCCTGCAAGCTTCTTCTCATACTCCATTTTCCCTGCCCTAATCAAACCCTTTGTCCTCCTCTGCTGAGTTCTAAATTTCTCCCAGTCCCCAGGTTCGCTGCTATTTCTGGCCAATTTGTATGCCACTTCCTTGGCTTTAATACTATCCCTGATTTCCCTTGATAGCCACGGTTGAGCCACCTTCCCTTTTTTATTTCTATGCCAGACAGGAATGTACAATTGTTGTAGTTCATCCATGCGGTCTCTAAATGTCTGCCATTGCCCATCCACAGTCAACCCCTTAAGTATCATTCGCCAATCCATCTCAGCCAATTCACGCCTCATACCTTCAAAGTTAGCCTTCTTTAAGTTCTGGACCATGGTCTCTGAATTAACTGTTTCATTCTCCATCCTAATGCAGAATTCCACCATATTATGGTCACTCTTCCCCAAGGGGCCTCGCACAACGAGATTGCTAATTAATCCTTTCTCATTACATAACACCCAGTCTAAGATGGCCTCCCCCCTAGTTGGTTCCTCGACATATTGGTCTAAAAAACCATCCCTTATGCACTCCAGAAAATCCTCCTCCACCGTATTGCTTCCAGTTTGGTTAGCCCAATCTATGTGCATATTAAAGTCACCCATTATAACTGCTGCACCTTTATTGCACGCACCCCTAATTTCCTGTTTGATGCCCTCCCCAACATCACTACTACTGTTTGGAGGTCTGTACACAACTCCCACTAACGTTTTTTGCCCTTTGGTGTTCTGCAGCTCTACCCATATAGATTCCACATCATCCAAGCTAATGTCCTTCCTAACTATTGCCTTAATCTCCTCCTTAACCAGCAATGCTACCCCACCTCCTTTTCCTTTTATTCTATCCTTCCTGAATGTTGAATACCCCTGGATGTTGAGTTCCCAGCCCTGCTCATCCTGGAGCCACGTCTCCGTAATCCCAATCACATCATATTTGTTAACATCTATTTGCACAGGTAATTCATCCACCTTATTGCGGATACTCCTTGCATTAAGACACAAAGCAACACACCCCCAACTTTCATTTGCCATCTATGGTACCTCTACCCCACGCTAAGGCTGGCTGTTACATGAATAAATTCCCTTTAATCCTGCTGATTTGAATTCCCCTTCCTCAGTGCTTCTTCTCTCTCCCCAATACCACTGCATTCTTTCTCCCCTCCCTGCTCACCCACATTACTTCCATTACCCCTTCCACTCTTTAATCCTGCTTGACCCAAATAATTCCAATTGATGCTGATTACCCATCTGCAATTCCACAGATCAACTAGTTATATATTAAAATCAGAACATGGGTGGACATTTAATTGAAAACCCATTTTAACCTGTAGTACCTGTTATTCCAGTGAGTGTAGTGTGATAAATATTTTCAATGTTAAAGGTTTGACACTGATAAACCATAGCTGTTATTTTATATTTATATATTAACAGGAGATTGCACAATCTGATCACTGGATTCCCATAAATCATTCAAAATGTTTTTCAAATCTTTTTCCAGTGGCCATATTTTGCAACAACAAATTTCTAATTTTCAAAATAAAGATTTAAACAATGTTAAAATTACACATTTCCATGATAATTAAATGTATTCAGTGAATTAATATCTTAACTTTTATTAGAAAGTCTCAGCCTCAGGAAAAAAAACTAGGCTGGATATTTTTGCCTGGAGTGGTCACTGCTGAAATTTGATTTTTAGTCTTAGCATGTGGGGTGTACCCAGTTTTCCAGGATTAGTCAGCTGTACTGATGGGATATCTTTCTTTTTCTGCCTAGCAGTTCTTCATACAATTAGAAAATAAGGCTAAATTTTGAAAGAGAGCATGGCAGGGCGACAGTGAAGGGAGGGTGAAAACAAAGCGAGCGAGAGGGGTAGAGAGCAGGGGGCAGAGAGACAAAAAAGGTTTTTCCTGATTCTTGATATTTTTCACAATCGAGTTAATTTTGAAATTAAAACCTCCGATGGAAACAAAGGAAGAGGGGATTGGAGGTGAAGGAGAGGAGAGGAGAAAAACTGCTGAGGGTTGCAGGGCTTCTGGTCAAACATCACTCCTTGGGGGAGGGGAGAAATCAAGTTGGTGTGTGGGAGTGGATGAAGTGATCGACTCTGGTGCAAGGAAAAGGGGAGGACGAGCCAAGTGGGTAACTGAGGAAGATGTTGGATAGCGTTGGGAGTGATACAAAAGGGGAGATGAGTGATGGGAAGGTAATAGGATAGGGGACGCAATGGGGGGTAGAATGAGCGGTGGGACGAGAGCTGTTGAGGGTTGCATTTTTCCCACAACCCCAACCCGTATTGGTGGCTCTTTTTCCACTATACAACATCATGCTATCCCACCCATCAGCTTGCACCCAATAGGAAAGAAAAATACAAGGAAGCAGAAAAGGAGAGAATGACAAAAGTTGAGAGAGAAGAGAAAGAGAAAGAGATGACAAAGAATCAGTAGCACAAAGTCATCATATGGGTAAGTGGCCAGACTTTCCAATTTAGCACATGCAATGTGACGCGGGATTGACCAGCACATCAAGAACCTCATGTCTGCACAGCTTCTAGTGGTCACATTTTTCCCCATCAACTTTTTCTACATTAAATTTCTATATCCACATTTAAAATGGATATTGCCTATGTAAACTTGGCATGCTGTAAGTATTCACTCTAGCCAGTGTTGGTGATGCAGTGACCCTGTGGGCCCAAGTTTCTTTAGTTTAGTTTGGAGTATCTTAGAAATCGCAATTCTTGGCATTTAGTTTGCTCCAGTTCTAGTGAGTTAGTTTAGGTATTTTTTTTCCCAAAAGAGGGTGTGTCCAGCCATTTAGGCCTGTTTTGCAAGTTTCAGCAGCAAAAACTTACTCCAAACTAACTTCGAATGGAGTAAGTGTCCACTTTTCTAAGTTCTGAAAAACCTTACCTAGAATTAAGTTTAGTGCAGGTACAGCCAGAGACGGCGGGTGGGAAGCATTAAACACAAAGGACACATCAACATCACAATGGGTGGGGGGGGGCGAAAAGAGTTAGAGGAATTTCCATAAACACCTTCACAACAACATTAAAGCAGCAAAGTACATTTAAATCACTAAAAGCACAAAAATAAGCAACTAATAAAAAAATAGAAGGAACCCTACACCTAAAGCACCAAAATAATAAAACAACCAATCAATCAAAAATAGAAGTCTACCTTTACGTGAAGGGAAGGTGTCTCTCTCTCTGTATCTGACAGTGAGTGGGGGGGGGGGGGGGTGGTGAGTACCTTGGGAGTAGTGACCACATATGGTAAGGTTTAAGATTCAACTAGAAAAGGAAATCAGCACAAAAATTAGACCACCAGATTGGATTAGGATAGATTTTTTTTTAGGAAGAGGAGGAACGAGCTAGCAAAGGCAAGGTGGAAGGAGAAATTGGCGCACAGGACTGTAGACCAATAGTGGAATGTTTTTTAAAAAAAAAAAGAGATTGCAAAGGTACAGAATGAGTATATTCCAGAAAAAGAAAACTACTAGTTTTCAAATGCCATGGAGAAATGAAGAGGGCCTATGAGGACTACAACAAAAACTAAAGAAGAAAATAAGAGGTTAAGAGTGAGATACCATGAAGCCGGTGGGGGGCAGGGTCAAAAATTGAGGAACAGCAAGGTATTTTACAAACAGATCAGTAAAAAGTATTGTTAAAAGTGAGGTGTGGACCCCGAAAAGGAAAGGACTTTCAATTTGTGGATGATCAAAAAATATTTCATAAGTAGTTTGTATCAGTCTTCACTAAAGAGAATATCAGAGGAATTGAATCGGAGGTGGTTGAGAACAAGATGAATGAGTGATGGATAAAAGCAAAATGTTAAATGGCAAGTTAATCCAAGGGAAGACAAAGCATCAGGGCTTAACAGAATATATCGCAGCATCCTGAAGGATTAGAGGGATGAAATTGCAGAGGCCCTAAAAATTATATTTCAAGTTTCTATTGAGATTGAATATGCTGCAGGAGTGGAGTGTGACAAATGTAGTATCTATTTTGAAAAGGGAAAGAGCGCTAATTACAGCCCAGTTAGGTTAACTTGTGACAGGGAACAATCAAGTCTTTAACGGTCAAAATTACTATTTATCCAGATAAAGATAAAATAGTTAGAAATAATCAGTACAGATATCAAAAGGGATGATCACGCTCGACAAACCTCAATACGAGGTGTTGTCAGATATGGTAGTTGGGAAGAATCTAGTGGATGTAGTACTCATGGATTTTAGGAAAGCATGGCAAGGTGCCACATGAGAGATTACTAGAGAAGATTAAGAGGTATAGAATTTGGGGGAAGGGTAGCAAACTGGATTAAAACTTGGTTAGAAGGGATTAAACAAAGCAGAAGTTAAGAGCATTCCTCCCTGCCCGCCACCGCCCCCCCCCCCCCAAAAGTGGGTGGAAATTGGGTAGTGGTGTCCCACAGGTTCAGTTATGGCAATCTGGCAACATTCATGACTGGATTGAATAGTTAGATGAAAGAAAAAGGATTGAAAGGATACTGGAACAGGGTGGGTAAATGTGATTAGACCCATTTGCTCATATGGAAGGTAAACACCAACATTGATTGGGCTGAATGGCCTGCATCCATATTGCAACTTATGTATTTGTATGTAGAAAGTCCTATGCTATAACAAAGTCTCATTCTCTGCTTCCCAAAAATAAAGTTTGCTCTGTAATTATAAATATATTATATAAAAGTAGGTGACTGTAGGACTTTAAAATGACTGATTGGACCAGGGCAATCATTCCACTTCATTTGAAGATTATATCGGGCCTCGACTTCCTGTGTGCTATACTAAGGCAGAGCAGAGAGTTTTCATAATATTCTGTGTACATTTCCTGATTTTGATGGCAAAGTCTCAGCTGGGTTTTTGTTTCCTTTGTGCAAACTGTACTAGCACAGTTGTCACATTAGAGCAGCTTCACTGTAAATAGGTGACATCAGAAAGTTCAGTACATCAGCTCTTCATACTAAAAAAGGACACCAGATTCATAAGTTACTTTGCTGCTTTGCCAACAGTAGTCCTGAAATTGGTGAAAAACTAGCAATGATTTATATTGTGCCTTTAACATAGAATAATGTGGGGAGGTCCTTTCCAGTTAGAGCCTTTGGCAGGAGGAGGAGGGGGGAAATTAAGGCAGGTGGCCAAAAGCAATGCCATAGAGATAGGTTTTAAACAGGCATTTGAGATGATGTAGCATGGCAAGAGGGGTTTATGGAGAGTTCCAGTGGAGGAGAGACAGCTGAAAGTACTGCCACAGATGAAGTAACCCAAGGATTAACGCCGAGCAGACCAGAGTTACAAAACTGGAGGTTGTGAGCAGGAACATAGGGCTCGAGTTGGTTGCAGAGAAAGGCAAGAGCAAGCCTGTGGAGGGATTATGGACAATAACTTTCGAAAGAGAGTTTTGCAATGTAGAGGCAGTATACACAACCCAAATATATAGCATCATCCACTTTCGCAAATGGCAATGTAAAATATGAAGCAAACATGCCTAGACTGGGCTACTGAAGCAATCATTGTCACCCATGCAGGACAGCAAAACAGTCTTGTTTCTCTTGACCACTATTCCACTTAGGAAGGTAGTAGCCCTCGAAATAGTTGCAAATAGCAACTTTAAAACACAGGTGTCTAAATGCAATAACAGCTGCTTTAAAAACTGTATTTTGGGATGGGGGCACATTCTTAAACCAACAGGAGCCAGAGTCAGTATTAGTCTGTTTCAGGAAGCAATTCTACCATAAATGCAGCATTAAGTGATCGCTACTAAACTCATGGAACTAGTTCAAAATCTGTTGCTCATTTCACACTTTGGTTAAACATTTGTTCTGGCCCTATACAAAATGATCAACTCTTTAAAAAAAGCTGAGCTTTATAATTTTATTTTGGCAAGAGGGGAAGAGAACAAGCAGTTTTCAAATGGCAACATTCTTCACAAGTACTTGTATACAAAAAAAACTGTGGTTGGCACGGATACCTGTATTGTTTGAAACATGGCCAACACGTAGTGAGAAATTGTGCATTATAAAAATTGTTATATAGGTTTCCATGCCATTTTAATGCAGTGTATGCTGATAAAGGAGTGTTAACTCATCAATGGTCATATGCTTTGACACTTTCAGTTGACATCTTTATTTTGAAGTTGAATTTTACATTTTACAACCATCAAAATCAAAACCTATTTTTTTTTTTTTAATAACCTTGCACTTTTTCTCCTAGTTGGTGCTGATCTCGTTTTAAACAATGTCAACCATATATTTATACTCTGGCATTTAAACGTGGAAGTTAAGATGGTAAAATGGTTGAACTGGTACCACATCATGCAATGTCAAAATGAGAATATGTTAACTGTGATAATCTAAAAAGTACACAAAGGGTGGGCATGTGGACTTGATTGGCTCCAGAGCGACATATCTCAGGGTCTATGTTTGGGGAGAAGTTCTCTTTCAGGAGTTGAACAGTTTAAACTACCTGTTGGGTCATTGCAGCCTTCCCTCCAAAATCGGGTGAAATGTGAATAAAAGTATAAAAATACACTACCCACCCCCTGCGCGACTCCAAAATAAACTTGCATAAATTCTGCATAAAATGTAAATATTAATCCCAACCCAAGTTTCTCTCAAACTTGATTAAACACAGGTAAGAATGCTCAGTTTGCCAAGTGTTCCAATTTCTTCACTGCTTACAAGAATTATGAAGCAACATGAGCAAATGATCAGAGAAACAAAAACTAGTATCACGTATTTTTCCCCCAATAGCATGGCTCACAATAGAAAATATATCTGTTTTCTAGTAATATCGTCTTCCAACAAAATTCTGACTGCATATTAATATCCAAGACCTATGGCAACCATCTAAGAAACAGACACTTACAGTAACTTCAAAAATATTAAATTTGACTGGTAGGATACATTTCCTCAAAGTAGTCAATGTGTGGAGGTTGGAGTATATCAAGCGCAGAGAGCACCTGAAATAAAACAGAAAAGGAAATTAGTGTTCATATGATGTGTAGATGCCCAATTAAAGATCAAATACAAAATGAACTATAAATGGTCTTTTAGTTGCTGAAACAATAGGTTGCTTCAGATTTGGTATGTTGTTAGTTTATGAATATTTAAACAGGACTGAATGCTCAAGCATGTCAAAACAGTTTGAAGTCCTCAAGCTTCACTTTCAAATCTGGTCGGCTTAGTACAGAATAATTTGGCCAGTCCACGTTCAAGTGCATCACAGCATAGCTGCATAATACTCAACCTTGGGGAAGATTCTCATCCACATGTGCAATCCATATGGCCGCAATGACCTCTGGATTGGCCACAAAGAGGAAAGCATTTACAGAGTCAATTTTGCGGTCTTAAAAATGAATGAAATTTTTGCACCAAGCTGTCAAAATGTTCACACTGCACAAGGAGGCACTTAAATACCAATAATTCAAGCATGCAATATAGTCAAGCTGCCATTGCAATAGAACACGTTTTCTCCAGTATTAATTGAAACTGCTGGAGCACAGATTAGGTAGTTTCTTTTATCCATTTTCAAACTGGACCCAATAGAGATGGCACGTTTCCTTTGCATCATTGTTGACAAGTACCAAATTCAAGAGTTTCAAATTGTCCTTTACGTTCTCAAGTTTGGGCCTGACTCAGCCTGGATGGAGATGAAAGTCTGCTCACCATTAGCTGCAAGAGACAGGAATGTGGGCAGCCTCAACTCAGTTCCCAGCAGACATTAGTCCTCAATAAAATGTTGTCCAACATTCAGTAACTTGTCAATCTTACACAAGAATCATATGGCTAAGCAATGTTGAGATAAACATTTTTAAGTTGGGGCTTTATAAAAGGTTCTTCACATCCAACTAAGTACTATAGAGAAACAAAACAAAACAAACTAGATAAAGTCAAAGAAAATATAGGGATAGCGACTAATGCTTAGTTATGTCAACTGTGGTTCAGTTGCTAGCACCATCACCTGAGTAAGAAGGTTGTGACTCAGGAACTTGAGCATTAAAAAGTTCCACTCGGACTCGAGCACAGAAATCAAGGCCAACACGCCAGTGTAGTACTGAGGGAGTGCTGCACTGTCGGAGGTGCCGTCTTTCGGATGAGCCGTTAAACCGAGGTCCCGTCTGTCCTCTCACGTGGACGTAAAGGGCTGAATTTGCGTCAGGTTTGCGCCATGATTTGACCCTCCGCAGCGAAAACCCAGTCAGCAGGATCCACGGGTACCTCTTTGCAGCGGCGCTTTCAAGTACTGCCGGGGAGAGGTACACCGACATGAAATGCTATGGACTGAATTACCGTCGCACTTTCGATACTCTCCGCCACGCCCAGAATACTGACAGGTCTAACCTGTCGATGCAGCCCTGCCTGCAGCAGTAAGTATGAAAACCTGCAAAAAAGGCAAGCTAAAGTTTTAAAAATTATTTTCCAGCGATTTAGTAGGTAATGGTTTTGTGAATGTTTATTGGAATTGTGTGCATGTTTTTCCTCCCTCCCAAGGCCTCTCTCGCAGCGCTACCACCCTCGGACTAAAATTGCCAAAACTCGCAGTTTGCAACGCCGACTTTAGCAATCCGTAAAGGCGGAAAGTTATGTCTAAAAACAGTAATGCAGCGAAAATGGTAATTTTGGTATAAAACTGCCATTTGCCAAAAACCGAAAATCTAGCCCAAAAGATCCTATGGGCACTATTTTGAAGAGGAGCAGGGGCGTTATCCCCGGTGCCCTAGCCAATATTCATCTCAATCAACATCACTAAAATAAAACACATTATCTGGTCATCATCACACATTGCTGTTTGTCGTACATTGTGTGCAAATTGGCAGCCACGTTTTCTGTATTGCAAGTGACTACACTTCAAAAAGTACTTTATTGGCTGGAAAGCGCTTTGGGACATGCGGTGGTCGTGAAAGGCTATATAAATGCAAGTCTTTCTTTATGCATTTATAGTAGCATTGTGGTACAATGCTCAGTTCAAAATCTCAGCCATATTATGTCACAGATGTACTAGATACATCTCCTTTGGTGAGGTAAGGTGCCCCCCCCCACCACCTCCCCCCCACCTTAGCTGCCATCAGTACTACAAAATAAAATGTTTTAAATTCATCTGGAAAATCAGCACCTAAAGATTGAGGTCACAATCTGAAAATTACATTTAATTACACAGCATGCTTTTACATATCCAATGTGATTAAAAAATACCAAGTCAAATCATTTCAATCTGCGGAATTGAACACAGCTTTTTGAAAAAGTAGAAAGCTATGGCTTTCACCACTGTACAGTTCCAACTTTAAAACTCATGTTTCTCATGACCCATAATTCCCTGCAATTATTAATGATCACAGAGATACTTATTTTTGTAACCCAAGATTAGCAGGATACATCCCTGAACTACAGAAAATAGAATCATTTTTCAAAGTAGGCTAAAAAGCTTGCTTGGAGGATCTGAGATTGAATCCGTAAATACATCCAAAGACTGCTGTACAATCACTCCATTAGTAACCGCCTGAGTTTGAGATGCCCTTTCCACCTTTTGAAACATGTTTTTTTTTTAAATACATAAGCAAAAGCAGAACCCAAAGACAAATAAAAGGGCTTGTAAATTTTAATTGATACATTTCAACAATTCTGATTTATAATTCAATATTTCAAATATTTGCTATAGAAAAGTTGTTATAGATTACCATAATTACTTGTCACATCCAAAATTCTTGCTCTAATCAGTAGAGGCGATTTAACATATTGCAGTATGCACATATGGTTATCAGCGGTAAAATTTACAAAAATGTACAACATTCCTGACTTCTAAAGTAATTATGCACCTGGTGCAATTTATGCGAGAGCCCTCATGTGAATATTAATGGAGCTTTAACAACAACAACAACAACAACTTGCATATCGGCTTTAATGTAGTGAAACCTCCCAAGGCGCTTCACAGGAGTATTAGGAGATTAAAAATTTGACACCGAGCGCATAAGTAGAAATTAGCGCAGGTGACCACAAGCTTGGTCAAAGAGGTATGTTTCAAGGAGCGTATTGAAGGAGGAAAATGAGGTAGAGAGGCGGAGGTTTAGCCAGCGAGTTCCAGAAGAGGAACTTGGGGAAGAGTGACCATAATATGGTGGAATTCTGCATTAGGATGGAGAATGAAACAGTTAATTCAGAGACCATGGTCCAGAACTTAAAGAAGGCTAACTTTGAAGGTATGAGGCGTGAATTGGCTAGGATGGATTGGCGAATGATACTTAAGGGGTTGACTGTGGATGGGCAATGGCAGACATTTAGAGACCGCATGGATGAACTACAACAATTGTACATTCCTGTCTGGCATAAAAATAAAAAAGGGAAGGTGGCTCAACCGTGGCTATCAAGGGAAATCAGGGATAGTATTAAAGCCAAGGAAGTGGCATACAAATTGGCCAGAAATAGCAGCGAACCTGGGGACTGGGAGAAATTTAGAACTCAGCAGAGGAGGACAAAGGGTTTGATTAGGGCAGGGAAAATGGAGTACGAGAGGAAGCTTGCAGGGAACATTAAAATGGACTGCAAAAGCTTCTATAGATATGTAAAGAGAAAAAGGTTAGTAAAGACAAACGTAGGTCCCCTGCAGTCAGAATCATGGGAAGTCATAACGGGGAACAAAGAAATGGCGGACCAATTGAACAAGAACTTTGGTTCGGTATTCACGAAGGAGGACACAAACAACCTTCCGGTTATAAAAGGGGTCGGGGGGTCTAGTAAGGAGGAGGAACTGAGGGAAATCCTTATTAGCCGGGAAATTGTGTTGGGGAAATTGATGGGATTGAAGGCCGATAAATCCCCAGGGCCTGATGGACTGCATCCCAGAGTACTTAAGGAGGTGGCCTTGGAAATAGTGGATGCATTAACAGTCATTTTCCAACATTCCATTGACTCTGGATCAGTTCCTATAGAGTGGAGGGTAGCCAATGTAACCCCACTTTTTAAAAAAGGAGGGAGAGAGAAAACAGGAAATTATAGACCGGTCAGCCTGACATCGGTAGTGGGTAAAATGATGGAATCAATTATTAAGGATGTCATAGCAGTGCATTTGGAAAGAGGTGACATGATAGGTCCAAGTCAGCATGGATTTGTGAAAGGGAAATCATGCTTGACAAATCTTCTGGAATTTTTTGAGGATGTTTCCAGTAGAGTGGACAAGGGAGAACCAGTTGATGTGGTCTATTTGGACTTTCAGAAGGCGTTCGACAAGGTCCCACACAAGAGATTGATGTGCAAAGTTAAAGCACATGGGATTGGGGGTAGTGTGCTGACGTGGATTGAGAACTGGTTGTCAGACAGGAAGCAAAGAGTAGGAGTAAATGGGTACTTTTCAGAATGGCAGGTAGTGACTAGTGGGGTACCGCAAGGTTCTGTGCTGGGGCCCCAGCTGTTTACACTGTACATTAATGATTTAGATAAGGGGATTAAATGTAGTATCTCCAAATTTGCGGATGACACTAAGTTGGGTGGCAGTGTGAGCTGCGAGGAGGATGCTGTGAGGCTGCAGAGTGACTTGGATAGGTTAGGTGAGTGGGCAAATGCATGGCAGATGACGTATAATGTGGATAAATGTGAGGTTATCCACTTTGGTGGTAAAAACAGAGACACAGACTATTATCTGAATGGTGACAGATTAGGAAAAGGGGAGGTGCAAAGAGACCTGGGTGTCATGGTACATCAGTCATTGAAGGTTGGCATGCAGGTACAGCAGGCGGTTAAGAAAGCAAATGGCATGTTGGCCTTCATAGCAAGGGGATTTGAGTACAGGGGCAGGGAGGTGTTGCTACAGTTGTACAGGGCATTGGTGAGGCCACACCTGGAGTATTGTGTACAGTTTTGGTCTCCTAACCTGAGGAAGGACATTCTTGCTATTGAGGGAGTGCAGCGAAGGTTCACCAGACTGATTCCCGGGATGGCGGGACTGACCTATCAAGAAAGACTGGATCAACTGGGCTTGTATTCACTGGAGTTCAGAAGAATGAGAGGGGACCTCATAGAAACGTTTAAAATTCTGATGGGTTTAGACAGGTTAGATGCAGGAAGAATGTTCCCAATGTTGGGGAAGTCCAGAACCAGAGGTCACAGTCTAAGGATAAGGGGTAAGCCATTTAGGACCGAGATGCGGAGGAACTTCTTCACCCAGAGAGTGGTGAACCTGTGGAATTCTCTACCACAGAAAGTTGTTGAGGCCAATTCACTAAATATATTCAAAAAGGAGTTAGATGAGGTCCTTACTACTAGGGGGATCAAGGGGTATGGCGAGAAAGCAGGAATGGGGTACTGAAGTTGAATGTTCAGCCATGAACTCATTGAATGGCGGTGCTAGAAGGGCCGAATGGCCTACTCCTGCACCTATTTTCTATGTTTCTATGTTTCTAACTTGGGACCTAGGCAACAGAAGGCATGGCCACCAATGGTTGAGCAATTACAATCAGGGATAGTCAGGAGGGCAGAAATCTCAGGGAGGTTGTGGGGCTGGAGGAGATTAGAGATAGAGGGGCAAGGCCATGGAGGGATTTGAAAATAACGATGAGAATTTTGAAATCGAAGCATTGCTTAACCGAAAGCCAATGTAGGTCAGCGAGCACAGGGGTGATGGGCAAGCGGGACTTGGTGCGAGTTAGGACACAGGCAGCTGAGTTTTGAATCACCTCTAAGTTTACGTAGGGTAGAATGCAGGAGGCCAGCCAGGAGTGCGTTGGAATAGTCAAGTCTAGGGGTTACAAAGGCATGGATGAGGGCTTCAGCGGTGGACGAGCTGAGTCAAGGGCTCTTACGGGCGATGTTATGGAGGTGTAAATAGGCGGTCTTAGTTATGCTGTGGATATGTGGTTGAAAGCTCATTTCAGGGTCAAATATAACACCAAGGTTGCGAACAGTTTGGTTCAGCCTCAGACAGAAATTGGGGAGAGGAATGGAGTCAGTGGCTAGGGAACGGAGTTTGTGGTGGGGACCGAAAACAGTGGCTTTGGTCTTCCCAATATTCAATTGGAGAACATTTAATACACAAAAGTAGAAATCTTCGGCATCAGATTTCACTGAAAATCATCAGGATGCACAGAAATCCCCAACATCTTTGAAAAGATTAGTTGTTGTAAGTAATTGTTCGTATAAAGCGTCGTAATCTTTAGATAGATATAATTATTCAAATACATGGTATACCATTATACTAGTACTGTGAATATTCAATACAGATCAGGACGAAAGATTTTAAACTAGAAATTATTAAAAAATCTTGTTTCTTGCCCAATCATATTTCAGCATACAACATCCACCATGGATAAATCAGTACACCTGCAGATAAATCCATTGATGACTTCTCAACCTGTGCACACTGAAAACATTGTGTGTAAATGCATTTGAAGGTCTTACAGATGATCGGTTAAGGATAAATATATTAAGAGCACTGAACAGAAGTTTATCTCATGCAATCATAAACTTGTCTATTGGATTCACAAAATCTTTCATATTATGTAATGCACAGCAACACACTTGAGAAGGAAATTACTATCCAAATCATCATACTGCTGCAATTCTGTTCAAATCCAACTAAGAAAATCTATCAATGACCCCAAAATAGTATTCTACTTCTGAATGTGCCTGGGGTAGCCCTGGCCATTTCTGACGTGGATAATTTTTTTTTTAAAAAAAGGGTTCAGACTTTCTAAACTATTCACATAGTACCCTTTTGTTTGTACTATTGAGTGCCAGCCAGACATGTTTCCCAAACAAGTTAGTTGCAATGTGCAGAGAGCCACAAAACATTTGCAGTTAAATTAGTATCTTTGGGCTCAAGTTTCGGTTCGAGTTGCTCCTATTTTTTTTTGGAGCAACTAGTTTAGAATGGAGTAGCTTAGAAATTGCAATTCTCGGCATTTAGTTTGCTCCAATTCTAGTGAGTTAGAATTTTTTTTCCCCCCCAAAAGGGGGCTAGTGTTACCAGCCACTTACGTCTGGTTTGCAAGTTTAGGCAGCAAAAACTTACTCCAAACTAACTTAGAATGGAGTAAGTGTAGATTTTTGTACGTTCAGAAAAACATTGCCTATACTTATAAATCAGGCGTAGGGAACGAGAGATGGGGGGGTGTGGGGGTGGGAAGAGAAGTTTACAAACATTAAACACTTCACTTTTACAAATAAAGAGCCATCAATAATAAATGATAAATAAATCAAAAAAGATTAAATAAATTTTTTTTTAAATCAAAATAAAAAATTAAGTTTCTACTCGCCTACTGCTTAATCAGGAGCCCTCCAACAGCGTGCTGGGACGCCCCCCCCCCCCCCCCCAGTGTGGCTCTCTGTCTCTCAGTGTCTGTTTCTGACAGCGAGGGGTGGGGGGGGCGGGCTGACTGAACAGAAAGGAAGCCAGAGTTCTGATCTTCAATGCCTGGGGAGCCCATTCGGCCATGGCTAGGGGCGGCATGCTTCGGGCTCATCCCACGCAGCGTCGCAGAGATTCAGGCTGCGAGGAGCCACTGCACATGCGCGCACACTCTAGCGCGCATGTGCAGAGGTCCCGGCACTGTTTTCAGCGCCTGGACCTGGCTCCACCCCCGACCTCTTGTGCTGCGCCACACTGAGGTCGAAGACGTCCTGAGAAGCTCAGAGAATCACAAGCTAAGTTTTTGAGGCCCTTTATATTCCAGAAAGTCGCCGCACCTTATGGACGTGCGCCGTTTTTACACAGGGCGGAAACTTGGGCCCTTTATTACAACAGTCATTGTTTAGACCATCATCTTTGTCTATAGAATCAAATCTGATGTCCGTCCTTTCACGCCCCCCCCCCCCCTTGCGGGCAAGTGTAAGGAGTAATGAACTCATTCGCCCGCTGGCGGCAAAATCCAAACCATTATATTCATGAAAGGTAAAGGTCTACTTTAGCACTATTCAGACCAGAGGATGTAGGTTTAAACCCTCAGTTCTCAAAGCACACACCCAGTTTATTAGAGATGGTCAGTCAGAGCAGAGAAATTGTGTTGAGCCAAAATGTTGAATTAAAATAGTCAAGGGAGGGAGCTAGACATCAGTAGGGTGGGACGCAAGGAACAAGGTTACAAAATGTAAGGAATAGAACATACACATTTTTTAAATGGACAAAAATGGAGTCTATTAAGTCAGGACATAAACATTTTCTCTTTCAACTCCCCCCACCCCACCTCCCCCCACAACTTTCTTCCTTTATCTTATTTTCCTGAAGATGTTGACTCTCAGTACATAACATAATAAGGAGCAGGAGTAGGCCATTTGGGCCCAAGAGTCTGCTCTGCCATTCAATAAGATCATGGCTGATGTGATCTTGGGCTGAGCTCCACTTCCCTACTCGCTCCCCAAAACCCTTCACTCCCTTATCGTTCAAAAATGTGTATTTCCACCTTAAATATATTCAATGACCCAGCCTCCATAGCTCTCTGGGGCAGAGAATTCCACAGATTTATGACACAAGAAATTTCTCCTCCTCAGTTCTAAATGGGGAACCCCTTATTCTGAAACTGTGCCCCCTAGTTCTCGATTCTCCCATGAGTGGAAACATCCTCTCTGCATCTACCTTGTCGAGCTCCATCAGTATCTTATGTTTCAAGAAGATGTCCTCTCATTCTTCTAAACTCCAACGAGTATAGGCCCAACCTTTCTTCTTAAGTCAACCCTTTCATCTCAGGGATCAACCTAGTGAACCTCCTCTGAACTGCCTCCAATGTAAATATATCCCTCCTTAAATAAGACCAGTACTGTGGTGTACCCCAGGTGTGGTCTCACCAATACCCTGTGCAGTTGTAGCAGGACTTCCCTGCTTTTATACTCCATCCCCCTTTCTGATTACTTGCTGTTCCTGCATTCTAACTGCGTGTTTCATGCACAAGGACCCTCAGGTGCCTCTGCACTGCAGCATTTTGTAATCTGTCCATTTAAATAATAATTTGTTTTTTTATTTTTCCTGCCAAAGTGCATAACCTCGCACTCTCACATTATACTCCATCTGCCAAATGTTTTGCCCACTCACTTAGCCTGTCTATATCCCTTTGCAGATTTTGTGTGTCCTCTTCACAACTTGCTTTCCCACCCATCTTTGTATTGTCAGCAAACTTGGCTACATTACACTGGGTCCCTTCATCCAAGTCATTAATATAGATTGTAAATAGTTGAGGCCCCAGCACCGATCCCTGTGTCACCTCACTACTTATTGTTTGCCAACCGGAAAATGACCCATTTATCCCGACTCTGATTTCGGTCTCTAATCTATTTTCCCAATCCACGTAAGCCTATAAAAGGCCGCGAGTTCAGCAGTCGGGAGTTCGTGGTTGAGGAGGCGTGCTTGTGCAGCTGCAGGGAGAAGGCAATAAAGAAGTAGAAAGAAAGCAAAAAGTGACGTCACAGCCAAGGGGATAAGTGATTGGCTGGTGATTAGTAAGTATCTTTTCTTGTCTTTATCAGCAAGTAACCTTTAGCATTGTTGTTGCCAAATTAAGTTGATCTAGGGGTTAAGTCATGGCAGGAGATTTCGGACACGTGTTATGCTCCTCCAGGAAGTCAGGGACGCTTCCGGTGTCCCTGACAACGACGTGTGCGGGAAGTGCCTCCGCCTGCAGATCCTGACGGACCACATTGCGGTTCTGGAGTTGCGGATGGATTCACTCTGGAGCATGCACGATGCTGAGAATGACGTGAATAGCACGTTTAGCGAGTTGGTCTCACCGCAGGTAAAGGGTACTCGGCCAGATAGTAAATGGGTGACCAACAGGAAGAGCAGTGCAAGGAAGGTAGTGCAGGGGTCCCCTGCAGTCATCCCCCTGCAAAACAGATACACCGCTTTGGGTACTGTTGAAGGGGATGACTCATCAGGGGAGGGCAGCAGCAGCCAAGTTCATGGCACTGTGGGTGGCTCTGCTGCACAGGAGGGCAGGAAAAAAAGAGTGGGAGCGCTATAGCGATAGAGGATTCGATTGTAAGGGGAATAGATAGGCGTTTCTGCAGCCGCAACCGAGACTCCAGGATGGTATGTTGCCTCCCTGGTGCAAGGGTCAAGGATGTCTCGGAGCGGGTGCAGGACATTCTGAAAAGGGAGGGTGAACAGCCAGTTGTCGTGGTGCACATCGGTACCAACCATATAGGTAAAAACGGGATAAGGTCCTACGAGACGAATTTAGGGAGCTAGGAGCTAAATTAAAAAGTAGGACCTCAAAACTACTAATCTCAGGATTACTACGAGTGCCACGTGCTAGTCAGAGTAGGAATCGCAGGATAGCTCAGATGAATACGTGGCTTGAGGAGTGGTGCAGAAGGGAGGGATTCAAATTCCTGGGACATTGGAACCGGTTCTGGGGGAGGTGGGACCAGTACAAACCGGACGGTCTGCACCTGGGCAAGACCGGAATCAATGTTCTAGGGGGAGTGTTTGCTAGTGCTGTTGGGGAGGTGTTAAACTAATATGGCAGGGGGATGAGAACCTATGCAGGGAGGCAGAGGGAAATAAAAGGGAGACAGAGGCAAAAGATAGAAAGGAGAATAGTAAAAGTGAAGGGCAGAGAATCCCAAGGCAAAAAACAAAAAGGGCCACATTACAGCAAAGTTTTAGAGGGGCAAAGTGTGTTAAAAAGACAAGTGTGAAGGCTCTGTGCCTCAATGAGAGGAGTATTCGGAATAAGGTGGACGAATTAACTGCGCAGATAGCAGTTAATGGATACGATGTAATTGGCATCAGAGAGACATGGCTCCAGGCTGGAAACTCAACATCCAGCGGTATTCAACATTTAGGAAGGATAGACAGAGAGGAAAAGGGAGGCGGGGTGGCGTTGCTGGTTAGAGAGAAAATTAATGCAATAGTAAGGAAGGACATTGGCTTGGATGATGTGGAATCTGTATGGGTGGAGCTGCGGAATACCAAAGGGCAGAAAACGCTGGTGGGAGTTGTGTACAGGCCACCAAACAGTAGTAATGAGGTTGGGGACAGCATCAAACAAGAAATAAGGGGTGTGTGCAACAAAGGTACAGCAGTTATCATGGGCGACTTTAATTTACATATAGATTGGGCTAACCAAACTGGTAGCAATGCAGTAGAGGAGAATTTCCTGGAGTGTATTAGGGATGATTTTCTTGACTAATATATGTCGAAGAACCAACTAGAGAGCTGGCCATCCTAGACTGGGTGATGTGTAAGGAGAAGGGACTAATTAGCAATCTTGTTGTGCGAGGTCCCTTGGGGAAGAGTGACCATAATATGGTAGAATTCTTTATTAAGATGGAGAGTGACACAGTTAATTCAGAAACTAGGGTCCGAAACTTAAGGAAAGCTAACTTCGATGGCATGAGGCGTGAATTGGCTAGAATAGACTGGCAAATGATACTTAAAGGGTTGACGGTGGATAGGCATTGATAAACATTTATAGATCACATGGATGAACTTCAACAGTTGTACATCACTGTCTGGAGTAAAAATAAAACAGGGAAGGTGGCTCAACTGTGGCTAACAAGGGAAATTAAGGATAGTGTTAGATCCAAGGAAGAGGCAAATAAACTGGCCAGAAAAAGCAGCAAACCTGAGGACTGGGAGAAATTTAGAATTCAGCAGAGGAGGACAAAGGGTTTAAATTAGGAGGGGGGAAATAGAGTACAAGAAGAAGCTTGCCGGGAACATAAAAACTGATTGCAAAAGTTTCTATAGATATGTGAAGAGAAAAAGATTAGTGAAGACAAAAGTAGGTCCCTTGCAGTCGGACTCAGGTGAATTAATAATGGGGAACAAAGAAATGGCAGCTCAATTGAACAAATACTTTGGTTCTGTCTTCACTAAGGAAGACACAAATGACCTTCCGGATGTACTAGGGGACCGAGGGTCTTGTGAGAAGGAGGAACTGAAGAATATTCTTATTGGCGGGAAATTGTGTTGAGGAAATTGATGGGATTGAAGGCAGAAAAATCCCCGGGGCCTGATTGTCTGCAACCCAGAGTAATTAAGGAGGTGGCCCTAGAAATATGCATTGGTGATCATTTTCCAACAGTCTATCGACTCTGGATCAGTTCCTATGGACTGGAGGGTAGCTAATGTAACACCACTTTTAAAAAAAGAAGGGTGAGAGAAAACGGATAATTATAGACCGGTTAGCCTGAGATCAGTAGTGGGGAAAATGTTGGAATCAATTATTAAGGGTGAAATAGCAGCGCATTTGGAAAGCAGTGACAGGATCAGTCCAAGTCAGCATGGATTTATGAAAGGGAGTCACGCTTGACCAATCTTCTGGAATTTTTGAGGATGTAACTGGTAGAGTGGACAAGGGAGAACCAGTGGATGTGATGTATTTGGACTTTCAAAAGGTCTTTGACAAGGTCCCACATAAGAGATTGGTGTGCAAGATCAAGGCACATGGTATTGGGGGTAATGTACTAGCGTGGATAGAGAATTGGTTGGCAGGCAGGAAGCAGAGAGTTGGGATAAATGGGTCCTCTTCGGAATGGGAGGCAGTGACTAGTGGAGTACCGCAAGGATCAGTGCTGGGACCCCAGCTCTTTACAATATACATCAACGATTTGGATGAAGGAATTGAGTGTAATATCTCCAAGTTTGTAGATGACACTAAACTGGGTGGCGGTATGAGCTGAGGAGGATGCTAAGAGGCTGCAGGGTGATTTGGACAGGTTAGGTGAGTGGGCAAATGCATGGCAGATGCAGTATAATGTGGATAAATGAGGTTATCCACTTTGGTGGCAAAAACACGATGGCAGATTATCTGAATGGCGGCAGATTAGGAAAAGGGGAGGTGCAATGAGACCTGGGTCTCATTGAAAGTTGGCATGCAGGTACAGCAGGCGGTGAAGGTGGCAAATGGCATGCTGTCCTTCATAGCTAGGGGATTTGAGTATAGGAGCAGGGAGGTCTTACTGCAATTGTACAGGGCCTTGGTGAGGCCCCACCTGGAATATTGTGTCCAGTTTTGGTCTCCTAATCTGAGGATGGACGTTCTTGCTATTGAGGGAGTGCAGCGAAGGTTCACCAGACTGATTCCAGGGATGGCTGGACTGACATATGAGGAGAGACTGGATCAACTGGGCCTTTATACACTGGAGTTTAGAAGGATAAGAGGGGATCTCATAGAAACATATAAGATTCTGACGGGACAGGACAGGTTAGATGCAGGAAAAATGTTCCCGATGTTGGGGAAGTCCAGAACTAGGGGACACAGTCTTAGGATAAGAGGTAGGCCATTTAGGACTGAGATGAGAAGAAATTTCTTCACTCAGTTGTTAACCTGTGGAATTCCATGCCGCAGAGTGTCGGTGATGCCAGTTCATTGGATATATTCAAGAGGGAGTTAGATATGGCCCTTACGGCTAAAGGGATCAAGGGGTATGGAGAGAAAGCGGGAAAGGGGTACTGAGGTGAATGATCAGCCATGATCATATTGAATGGTGGTGCAGGCTCGAAGGGCCTACTCCTGCACCTATTTTCTATGTTTTTATGTTTCTATGTAATTCTGCCTTCATACCTTAATAATTGCCTTTATTTAAGACCAGGACACTGGTTTGAGACCCATCTTTCTCACCCTCCAACTGAAATTGAAATTCAACCATGCTATGATCACTCTTTTCTAGAGGATCCTTTACTATGAGATCATTTATTACTCCCATCTCATTACACAGTACTAGATCTAAGATAGCCTAGTCCCTGATAGTTTCCTTGAACATTACGTTGCGGAAGCAATCCCAGATACACTCCATGAACTCTTCCTCAAGGGCTACCTTGACCAATTTGATTTGTCCAATCAATAAGATTAAAATCGCCCACGATTATTGCCGTACCTTTCTTACAAGCCGCCATTATTTCTTGATTTATATTCTGTCCAACAGCGTAGGGCACAGTTCCATTGGTGTTAGCACCTCTCCAGTATTTCCCCAACTGCCCATTTTTTTGTCAAATGAGTCTCAACAACAAGCAAAGTACTTAACTATAAGGGCACCACAGCTGAGCCAGATCCTGTCCTCACTCAATACCACACATGGGTCTTGAATTTCTAGCATATTGTACATCGAGCAGGTGATGGGCAGCCCAATTGTACCAAAGAGGCCTGTACCATTTTCATAGTTGGGCCTCAGTTTAATACTTACGGTGAGCTGTCCGGGCACTGACAGGCAGCTTGACAATTAGGGATTTGGGGGTGGGTGGGCGCAGGGAGAAGAGAAGAAAGGAGCTCCTCATAGAGCTAATCAAGTTGGGGGCCCACAGTTAGCAAATGGGACAATTTTTCTGGAGCCCCACAAAAATCATTAGATAAATCTACCTTTAATGTTTTCAAAGTGGCTTCCTGCCATCCCTTTAAAGACCGATAGTAAGGCTGCTCTACGTAGAATTCCATTGGGCAGGGCTTCTGCAACACCCAATAGAACTCCAAACTGGCATCAGGGTCCTACGTACATCACAGAACCCCAGATTTCTTAAGTTAGCGAAGCTCCTGCCAGTTTCCAATGGGAACCCTGGCTGCCTATTGCCCAGGCGGGCAATATGGCAGCAAGTCTTTTTAAGCAATTTTGATCTCACTACATCCCCATTCCTGCTGAAAAATGGGGCGGTAAAGGGATCAAAATTGACCCCATGATACTTTTCAGAAGGGTTTCCTGGACAGCAATCAAAAGCAGGAAACCTAGTTGATTTTTCCCCCCAGCCCAAGGACATTTAACCCTATTATAGCACCACATTGCAGCCCTATCTGAAATCAGCTAATTAAGTTGCTAGTTTGCAACAGATTTTCCTAGTCTGTATGGCTCAATACCCTAGTCAGTTTACCGACATAGAAGCTGCTTTGAGCGGTTATTGTTATCCCCAAATGTAGCTTGTACTTTAACTTGAGTAGCAATGCAAATTAAAACAGTAAGTGCTGAAATCTCTCAAGTCCAATTAGAAACAGGTCCAATGCATATAGCCTGCATAAGGATAAAGGTACGCATTGTCTGCTTTTAAATGAACAACCATGTCCTTTCCATTTAGAATCCCCAGAGGATGGAGTCACAAGGGCTTTCAAAAAAGGAACATGTACATCCCATTAATCTCAGTGAAGGAGGAGGGTTGATGAATAATGAAGACTAACTGGGTAAGCCAAGAAAGTAGACAATAAAGGGAAAAACTGCAAATCTCAAACAAACACAGAAAATACTTTAAATACACAAGTCAGTCAGTATCTCGTAAGACAAGTTGTGATGTTTTGCATGTGTACTCTTCATCAAGACAAAGATGAACAGGCATTTTAGTAAAGTTTGGGGGGGGAGGGGGAGGAGAGGGGAAGAGAGGGGGATGGAGAATCTGACAGAAAGCAGAGTGGGAGTTAATGATTAAATGATCTGTAAAGCTGCTTAATAGAAAACTGCAAGATGATAAGCTCAACAGCATGAGGAAGCCAAACTAACAGGCATGGTTGAAGCATCCTAATATTGCAGTTAACTGATAATTAGCTTTGCAACTATAAAGCAGTAAGCTCACAGAGCATTAACACTTGGAAAACCTCTTTTAAAAATTAAACAGCAGGGCACCAATAAAAATGCTAAATTTTTTAAACTTTCTAAAACTGCCACAAAGATAGTTGCTGTAAAAATGTTTTTATGTACAAAATATTTATTATGACAAGTGAATTACAATCAATGAATGTCAGGCAATATCAACTTATTACCAATGCCTAGATTTGAAAAAAATGCACAGGAATTTTATACTACTTTAAAAACAAATGTTACACATATCCTGACTATCCTTTAAATTAAGTGCTGGTTATACCTGTAATACTGTACTGAAGAATGATTTGATACAAACTGGTTAACATTGAAAAAAGTAAAAATCATCAAGTCAACTTTAAGTTCATGGTGTTCAATTTTTTTTTAAATGCCCCATAACCAGTTTTATACATGTTTTCCAAGGGGAATTAAACAACCGCTTGAAAAATAATCAGCAACATAATGTTGAAGATAAATCAGAGCAGCACTAAACAGGACTTTAAAAAAAACTACCATCACAATATAGATAACCAGTGGGCAGCATCATTTTCAGATAGTTGTCGGAAACCCAAAATTATGAGATTCTACAGCCTATGCAATTTTCCAAAACTTCATTTTGCTGCTTAGTCAAAGTATTTTTTCTTGCACTTGGACTATTGCAACAAATGCAAATGAGATTGCTTGGGCATATTTGCAAATTAAAAAGGTGAAATGGAAACTGCATTTATGTTCCACTGCAACTGCTTGAAGCAGTCTTGACTTTATAGAGAGTGCAGTCACACAAATGAAGCAACTTGGATACCAGCAGCAAATGTTTAAATTGTGTATTCACAATCTTGCACACGTGCAGCTGTTTGCCTGTCACTGCTAATACTCTGAATTCTACCTCAGGGTAAATGTGATGTCTCGAAGTGCTCTGGTGTCAAGATAAGCAGGGCCACTTGTGTGTGAAGCAGTTCCGTGTAACATTATTAACTGTGTGACTGGCAAGTTCCCTAGCAAAGTTGTTCATGGGATATACTGGTGGCTACAATGAAATACTGGACCATAAACACAAAAACCTGTCAAATCCCACTCAGACATTCAAATTCTAGCTTCCCCAAGAGAACTGGCCTAGTCCTATATGGAAAAAGGCAAACTGTCACCTCTCGTAGATCAAGCCCACCCCACAGTAGGCCAATCAAGGAGGAGCAATTGCACAGCTACAGATGCAAACACTCTACATTCAGACTCATTTGAGAATAGTTAGTCTCAACTGGGAAGAGAGCCCAATCAAACATTGTAGCATTAGCAGCGCCTCCCAAACCCGTGACCTCTACCACCAAGAAGGACAACGGCAGCAGGCACATGGGAGCACCCTGCAAGTTCCCAGCCATGTTACACACCATCCTGACTTGGAAATATATCACCGTCCTTTCATCGTCACTGGGTCAAAATCCTAGGACTCCCTTCCTAAGAGCACTGTGGAAGCTCCTTTACCTCAAGGACTGCAGCAGTTCAAGGCGGCAGCTCGCCACCACCTTCTCAAGGGCAATTAGGGATGGCCAATAAATGCCGGCCTTGCCAGCGACACCCACATCCCGGGAACGAATTTTTAAAAAGTGGTTTTGCTTTTCCATACGTTGGTTATAGTCGAAGTGCAGCTGGAATCCCAAGCTTTACTGGACACTGGTGCAAAATGGAGCAAGACTCCATCCTCTACCCCATGCTTAGTTTTGAAGTTGGTTCAGATCAAACACGTGACAATTTTGCACAATGTTGTGTGTGAAAGCATCATCAGATGCTTAAAATTATCAAGTGTCAGCCAGCCAATCACCTCCTGCATTGCCTGCAGAAACAGTAAATTGCAAGAAACTGGGAGAAAAACAGGTAGTGTTAAACAATAGATGAAACAGTGGCTCAACAGTTCACAGCTATGTGCAATGCAAAGAACGGACGTTAGGCTGACATCTAATCCATCGTCAATTCTACAAGAGTCGGCCATCCATTAATTTGCCAAATGGGTAAAATCAAAATGATTGCAGCTTGAAAACAACCAAAGCACTACTTTCAGTATTTTTCATATAATCAGAAACATCTATTTATGCATTGCTAATGTATTTTCAAATAGTATCAAAACCTGATCAAGGTTATTTATTTGCTTCGTGCATTATAGCTTTTTGTCTCCAATATTGAAATGCTATTGCAGAAACCTCAAACACAAAACTGTTTGAATACAATGCAAGTCTCATAGATCAGAAGCTCCTAATGCAAATACTTCCTTTACTACAAATAATCAAAATGGACAATGTTACAAGTAGTGATCACCCATTACACAAATTAAAAATCAATAATCTTAATATTTTTACATTAGATGCTAAAATAGTGAAAGTTGCAAAATAGTCACAAAACACAGACCAGAACAATCACCAGGCACTGCATTACTGCAAGTGA
The DNA here is from genome assembly GCF_044704955.1 of Pristiophorus japonicus. Lineage (NCBI taxonomy): Eukaryota > Metazoa > Chordata > Chondrichthyes > Pristiophoridae > Pristiophorus > Pristiophorus japonicus. The sequence continues at coordinate 14,079,765 of NC_091992.1, read as the reverse complement.
TCCGAGAAAGGAAAGTTATGTATTGGAGATTCACACTGGTAAGGCCACGAAAAATAACTTGTTGCAATGAATAAGTTCAACATTATATATCTTCATTTATATGTTGCTAATCACAAATTGAATAGAAACTTTGATAATTAAGCTTTTCTAACTGTGCTCCTGTTTATAACCCAAGTCACCATTTCAGTATTGGAGACAAAAAGCCATCATTCAGGAATGATAGAGAAGGAAAGAGGAGGAGCGTGACAGTATTGATGAAGGATGATGTTTGTTCCAGATAGAAAGAATATACTAGATGGTTCTAGGACTGAATCGATTTGGCTCGAGTTGAGGAACAGAGGAGGAGCTGTTACACTGTTGGATGTTTTAAAAAAAAGAACTCGAAACAGTGAGGAGGCGATAGGTAAGCCAATTTCAAACATACATAACAAAAAATTAGTATCAGGAGCTTTAATTACCCTAATAGACTGGCAAAAACAGTGCTATGGGAAGAAGAGGACTCTCTGATGTGTATAGGAGAACTTTCTTGATCAATACGTCTCCAGTCCAACAAGGAAGGAAACAGTGTTGGATTTGGTTCTGGAAAGTGAAGTAGAGCAAGCAGAGTGTTACAGTAGATGATCATCGAGCCAACAGTGACAACAACAGAGTTCGGTTTAAAGTTATTATGGAAAGAAACCAGAAAATAGCGAAGGCAAAAATGCTCAACAGGGGAAGAGCTAATTTCAGTGATTTAAAGGACCCAACAGGTAGATTGGAAAAGGTGATTGCAGGGTAAAGCAGTAACAGAACAATGGAGGGTATTCAGGGAACATAGGAACAGGAGTAGGCCATTCAGCACCTCTAGCCTGCTCCGCCATTCAATTAGATCATGGCTACTCTGCAGCCTAACTCCATATACCAGTCTTTGGCCCGTATCCCTCAATATCTTTGGTCAACAGAAAGCTATCAATCGCGGATTTAAAATTAATTGATCTAGCATCTTCTAATACCGTGTGTGTGGAAATGTTTCCTAATTTCACTCTTGAAAGGTCTGGCTCTAATTTTTAGACTATACCTCTAGTCCTAGAATCCCCAACCAGTGGAAATAGTTTTTCTATCTACTCTATCTGTTCCCCTTAATATCTTAAACTTCAATCAGATCACCCCTTAACCATCTAAGTTCTAGGAAGAGTGTGTTGAGGTACAAACTAGGCATATTCCTTTGAAGGGAAACGGTAAAGCATCCAAAGCTAATGCGCCCTGAATGTCAAAAGGAAATAAAAGTTTAATATAAAACAGAAAAAAGGATGCTTGTGTCAGGATGTCACAAATGTCAGGAGTAAGATTCAGTCAATAACCAGGAAGAATTTGGAAAATACAGGCAGGAATTGACAAAGTTAACATGGGAGGCAAAGAGAGGTTACGAGAAAAGATTAGCAGGCAACATTAAATTGAAGTCTAAAACATTTTAAGCGTATGCAAGCAGTTAGCAAGGGAAAAAGGTAAGCTTATTAAGGACCCATTGGGAAATCTTCATGTAGAACCAAAGGACATGGCTAAAGTATTAAATGAGTACTTTGCATCTTTCTTCACAAAAGGAAGCAATGATGTGAAGGTCACACTAAAAGGAGAGGAATATTAGACAGGATAGTGAGAGAGAGCGAAGATATACCAAAAACATTAGCATTACTGAAAGTTGGTAAGTGAACTAGTCCAGATGGAGTGCATCCTAAGTCACTGAAAGAAGCAAACGTATGAAATAACAGAGGCATTGGTCACCCTGACAAATTGTCAGCTGCGGCTCAGTGGATAGCACACTCGCCTCGGAGTCAGAAGGTTGTGGCTTCACATCCCTCTCCAGCGACTGGAGCACATAAATCTAAGTTGACACTGCACTGCAGTGCTGAAGGAGTGCTGCACTGTCGCAGGTGCCGTCTTTCAGATGAGATGTTAAACCAAGGCTCTTTCTTCCCTCTCAGGTGGGTGTAAAAGATCCCATGACACTATTTCGAAGAACAGGGAGTTATCCCCAGGTCTGGCCAATATTTATTCCTCAATCAACATCACTAAAAAAAGATTATCTGGTCATTATCATCATCATCATCATCATAGGCAGTCCCTCAGAATCGAGGAAGACTTGCTTCCACTCCTGAAGTGAGTTCTTTGGTGGCGGAACAGTCCAATAAGAGAGCCACAGACTTTGTCACAGGTGGGACAGATAGTTGTTGAGGGAAGGGGTGGGTGGGATTGGTTTGCCGCACACTCTTTCCGCTGCCTACGCTCGATTTCTGCATGCTCTCGGCATTGAGACTCGAGGTGCTCAGCGCCCTCCCGGACGCACTTCCTCCACTTAGGGTGGTCTTTGGCCAGGGACTCCCAGGTGTCAGTGAGGATGTCGCACTTCATCAGGGAGGCTTGGAGGGTGTCCTTGTAACGTTTCCGCTGCCCATCTTTGGCTCGTTTGCCGTGAAGGAGCTCAGAGTAGAGCACTTGCTTTGGGAGTCTCGTGTCTGGCATGCGAACTAAGTGGCCTGCCCAGTGGAGCTGATCGAGTGTGGTCAGTGCTTCAATGCTGGGGATGTTAAGCCTGGACGAGGACACTGATGTTGGTGCATCTGTCCTCCCAGGGATTTGTAGGATCTTGGAGACATCGTTGGTGATATTTTTCCAGCGACTTGGTGTCTACTATACATGGTCCATGTCTCTGAGCCATACAGGAGGGCGGGTATTAATACAGCCCTATCGACCATGAGCTTGGTGGCAGTTGAGGGCCTGGTCTTCAAACACTCCTTTCCGAAGGCGACCGAAGGCGGTGTTCAATCTCGTCATTGATGCCTGCTCTTGTTGATAGGAGGGTCCCAAGATATGGGAAATTGTCCACAATGTCCAGGGCCGCGCCGTAGATCTTGATGACTGGAGGGGAGGGGAGGGGAGGGGGGGGGGGGGGGGTGAGGGAGGGTGTGAGGAGGCAGCAGTGCTGTGCGGCGAGGACAGGCTGGTGGAGGACCTTTGTCTTGCGGATGTTTAGCGCAAGGCCCATGCTTTCGTACGCCTCAGTAAATACATCGACTATGTCCTGGAGTTCAGCCTCTGTGCGCAGACACGGACATCATCCACGTACTGTAGCTCAACGACAAGAGGTTGGGGTAGTCTTGGACCTGGCCCGGAGACGATGCAGGTTGAACAGCTTCCCACTGGTTTTTTAGTTTAGTTCCACTCTAGCAGGGAGCTTGTTGACTGAAGTGAAGCATGGCAGCGAGAACGATTAAGAGGGTTGGGTCATTATCAAATTGCTGTTAGCAGGAGTTGCTGTGCGCAAATTGGCTGCTGCGTTCCCCACACTGGGTGTGTAGTCACTGTTGGATAAAGTACTTTAGGTTGTAAAGCACTTTCAAACGTTCGGTTGTCGTGAAAGGGGTTATATAAATGCAAGTCTTTTATTTCTTTTAGACTGTTGGAAAATGATCACCAATACATCCATTATTTCTAGGGCCATATTGATTGGGCTAACCAAACTGGTAGCAATGCGGTGGAGGAGGATTTCCTGGAGTGTATTAGGGATGGTTTTCTAGACCAATATGTCGAGGAACCAACTCGGGAGCTGGCCATCCTAGACTGGGTGATGTGTAATGAGAAAGGACTAATTAGCAATCTTGTTGTGCGAAACTCCTTGGGGAAGAGTGACCATAACATGGTAGAATTCTTTATTGAGATGGAGAGTGACAGTTAATTCAAAAACTAAGGTCCTGAACTTGAGGAAAGGTAACTTCGATAGTGAGGTGTGAATTGGCTAGAATAGACTGGCAAATGATACTAAAAGGGTTGAAGGTGGATAGGCAATGGCAAACATTTAAAGATCACATGGATGAACTTCAGCAATTGTACATCCCTGCCTGGAGTAAAAATAAAACTGGGAAGGTGGCTCAACCATGACTAACAAGGGAAATTAAGGATAGTGTTAAATCCAAGGAAGAGGCATATAAATTGGCTAGAAAAAGCAGCAAACCTGAGGACTGGGAGAAATTTAGAATTCAGCAGAGGAGGACAAAGGGGGAAAATAGAGTACAAGAAGCAGCTTGCCAGGAACATAAAAACTGACTGCAAAAGCTTCTATAGATATGTGAAGAGAAAAAGATTAGTGAAGATAAACGTAGGTCCCTTGCAGTCAGATTCAGGTGAACTTATAATGGGGAACAAAGAAATGGCAGACCAATTGAACAAATACTTTGGTTCTGTCTTCACTAAGGAAGACACAAATAACCTTCCAGAAGTACTAGGGGACAGAGGGTCTAGTGAGAAGGAGGAACTGAAGGATATCCTTATTAGGCGGGAAATCGTGTTAGGGAAATTGATGGGATTGAAGGCCGATAAATCCCTGGGGCCAGATAAGTACTCTGGGATGCAAACTAAGGCCCTAGAAATAGTGGATGCATTGGTGATCATTTTCCAACAGTCTATCAACTCTGGATCAGTTTCTATGGACTGGAGGGTAGCTAATGTAACACCACTTTTTATAAAGGGAGGGAGAGAGAAAGCAGGTAATTATAGACCAGTTAGCCTGACATCAGTAGTGGGGAAAATGTTGGAATCAATTATTAAGGATGAAATAGCAGCACATTTGGAAAGCAGTGACAGGATCGGTCCAAGTCAGCTTGGATTTATGAAGGGGAAATCATGCTTGACAAATTTTTTGGATTTTTTTTTGAGGATGTAACTAGTAGAGTGGACAAGGGAGAACCAGTGGATATGGTGTATTTGGACTTTCAAAAGGCTTTTGACAAGGTCACACACAAGAGATTGGTGTGCAAAATCAAAGCACATGGTATTGGGGGTAATATACTGACGTGGATAGAGAACTGGTTGGCAGACAGGAAGCAGAGAGTCGGGATAAACGGATCCTTTTCAGAATGGCAGGCAGTGACTAGTGGAGTGCCGCAGGGCTCAATGCCGGGACCCCAGCTTTTTACATCAATGATTTAGATGAAGGAATTGAGTGTAATATCTCCAAATTTGCAGATGACACGAAACTGAGTGGCGGTGAGAGCTGTGAGGGGGACGCTAAGAGCCTGCAGGGTGACTTGGACAGGTTAGGTGAGTGGGCAAATGCATGGCAGATGCAGTATAATGTGGATAAATGTGAGGTTATTTGGGGGCAAAAACACGCAGGCAGATTATCTGAATGGCAGATTAGGAAAAGGGGAGGCGCAACGAGACCTGGGTGTCATGGTTCATCAGTCATTGAAAGCTGGCATACAGGTATAGCAGGCGGTGAAGACGGCAAATGGTATGTTGGCCTTCATAGCTAGGGGATTTGATTATAGGAGCAGGGAGGTCTCACTGCAGTTGTACAGGGCCTTGGAGGCTTCACCTGGAATATTGTGTTCAGTTTTGGTCTCCTAATCGGAGAAAGGACGTTCTTGCTATTGAGGGAATGCAGTGAAGGTTCACCAGACTGATTCCCGGGATGGCTGCACTGACATATGAGGAGAAACTGGATCAACTGGGCCTTTGTACATTGGAGTTTAGAAGGATGAGAGGGGATCTCTCAGAATCGTATAAGATTCTGACTGGACGGGACAGGTTAGATGCAGGTCGAATGTTCCCCGATGCTGGGGAAGTCCAGAGCCAGGGGACACAGTCTTAGGCTAAGGGTTAGGCCATTTAGGACTGAAATGAGGAGAAACTTCTTCACTCAGAGTTGTTAACCTGTGGAATTCCCTGCAGCAGAGAGCTGTTGATGCCAGTTCATTGGATATATTCAAGTGGGAGTTAGATATGGCCCTTACGGCTAAGGGGATCAAGGGATATGGAGAGAAAGCAGGAAAGGGTTACTGAGGGAATGATCAGCCATGATCTTATTGAATGGTGGTGTCGGCTCCAAGGGCCGAATGGCCTATTCCTGCACCTATTTTCTATGTTTCAATCGTCATTTGGTACAGGAGGAATGGAGGATTGATAATATTATGCCACTATTCAAGAAAGGGGAGAGGGATAACCCAGGAAGCTACAAGCCAGTCAGCCTAACATCGGTGGTTATTGGAAACCGTATCAGGGACAAAATAAATGGTCATTTGAAAAGGCATGGATCAAGGAGAGACAACAATAGATTTGTTAAAGGCAAATTGTGCCTGACTAACTTGATTGAACTCTTTGGTGAGGTAACTGTGAAGGTTGATCAAGGTAGTGCAGCAGAGGTATATATGGACTTTTAGAAGGCATTCGACAAAGTGCCACGCAGAAGGCTTATGAAGAGGGAAGCCTTGGAATGAAGGGCTGTGGCAATATGAATACAAAATTGGCTCAGTGACAGGAAGTGAAAGGTGGTGGTGGATGGATATTTTTCAGACTGGGAGATGGTTTGCAGTGGTGTTCCACAAGGGTCAGTATTGGGACCATTATTCTTTTCAATTTTTAAACTCTAAACTTGAGTGTAGAGAGCAGTATTATAAAGTTTGCAGATGATATGAAACTTGGCAAAGTAGTGATAGTGAGGATAGATTATAGGCTTCAGGATGAAGACAGGATGGTGAAATGGGCAGTAACATGGCAGATGGAATTCAATGCAAAGTGTGAAGTGATGCCCTTTGGGAGGATTAAAATGGAAAGACAGGTTATAACTGGTACAATTTTGTCGTTTGAGCAAAGACCCTTTGATGTCCACATACACAAATCCTTAAAAAGGTGGCAGGGCAAGTTGATAAGGTGGTTTAAAAAAAAATACGAGGCATCTGAGTTTATAAATAGAGAAATATAATATGAATCACTGATTAAGCCTCAGCTGGAGTAGTGTGGACAATTCTGGGCACCACATTTCAGGAAAGATGTAAAGGCCTTAGAAAGTGTACAGAGGGGGTTTACCAGAATGTCACCATAGATGAGGGACTTCAGTTATGAGAACAGGTTGGAACAGTTAGGACTGCTCTCCTTGGAACATAGAAGGTTAAGATGTGGCCTAAGAAAGCTTTTCAAGATGATGAGGCTTTGATAGAGTAGAGAGAGAAAAAGTATTCCCTCTGGCCAGTGAGTCAATAACGAGAGGTCATAGATTCAAAATCATTGGTAAAAGATCACTCAATTGTCTGGATCTGGAATGCTCTACCTGAAAAGGTGGTGGAAACAGATTCCATAAATGATTTTAAAAGCAAGTTGGACAAGTGCTTGAGGATAAGGAACTTACAGGGTTACAGACAAAAAGCAGGAATGTGGGAAAAACACGATGGCTCTTTCAAAGAGCCAGTACCGGCATGATGGGCCAAATGGCCTCCTCCTGTGCTGTAAGTTTCTATGATTTTATTTGAAGTGTCCCTAATTGGGTACTATCTAGCTAAATATTATAGTATATTTCCTACATAACTTGAGACAAAGAGGCAAAATGGGTAAAGAACATTTTCAACTATAGGAGCCACAGGTCAAGAGCACTGCCTTCCCTTCAAGAAAGAAATCAAGGTCATAGAATCAGAATGATGGAGCACAGAAGTAGGCCATTTGGCCCATCGTGCTTGCGCTGACTCTTTGGTAGAGCTATCCAATTAGTCCCAATCGCTTGCTCTTTCCCCATAGCCGTGTAACTTTCCCCCTCCAAGTACTTAGCAATTCCCTTTTGAAAGTTTCTATTAAATCTGCTTTCACCACCCTTTCAGGCAGTGCATTCCAGATCACAACAACTTGCTATGTAGTAAAAAAAAGTTTCCTCATGTTGTCTCTGGTTTCTTTTGCCAATCACCTAAAATCGGTGTCCTCTGGTTATTGACCCTTCTGCTAGTGGAAACAGTTTCTCCTTATTTACTCTCAACGAAACCATTCATGATTTTGAACACCAGCTCAGCCCCAAGACATCACTGCAAGAGTTCCTCAGGGTAATGTCCTAGGCCCAACCATCTTAAGCTGCTTCATCAAAAGAACAAATTCAGAACAGACCTGAGTGGAGCATAAACATTGGCATGGTTGGTTGGGCCTATTGGCCTATGTGCTGTATAGTCTATGCAATTCTAAGAACAGAAATGAAGGGTTACAGGACTTCCCTGTATGCAATGGAAAACCATATGAATCGCCATTTGGTTCTTACACATAACTAAATAATGCTCGCATCAACAGCGAACTACCCATCTTGCCTCTCAAGGGCAGAACACAGATTAATGAAGTTCCTGCGAAAGAACACATCCTTTTTTTTTTTTAAATTCAGTGAATTCTCCAATTCAAGCATTGCAGAATGTATGTCAAAGAAGCTTGCTAATTAAGGACAACTTTCTGCTCCTGACATGATGCATGGAATAAACTTTCCCCCTCGCCATTCCCTTTTGTATTTGAATTTACTTACATTATCGTGTTTGAAGAAGCAGAGCATCTTCAGCTCACGGAAGACCCTCTTGCAGGAGACTAGATTCTGGAAGACGTTGGGCATCTTTTTGAGTGCAACTCTCTTTCCATCCCTAGGATCCGTCACTGACCTGCATTAGAAAATAAAAGCTATACATGTATCTTGAAAGCACAGAAATAATGGAGTCTTTCTAAACCACTTTGCAATATTGTTTGTTAAACCCACTGTATTAACATGCAGAGATAAAGAAAACTGCCTTATACAAAATGTTTACATTTGTACAAAACTAGCTTCTGTTCCGAAAGTCTTAAATTATTTACATCACCACCTTGATCCCATTTTCTGTAGTTATTCTGTAGTCTAAGAATTAAACTGCCAACTTGTCTCAGCTGATAGCAATTTTGCTTGAGAGTCAGAAGGTTGAGAGTTGAAGCTCCATTTCAGTATTTCATCTGGCTGACACTCCAGTGCAATATTGAGTGCTGTATTTGGTCAAGATGTTAAACTGAGGTCCTATTGAGCTGCTCCAGTATTCAGGTGGACATTAAATATTACATGGTGTTATCCAAAGAGCAAGATTAACCATGATTAACTGGTCATTCATCTCACACATTTGTAGGCTATTGCTGTGCGCAGAATGGCAGCCATAATTGCCTCTATAAACAGCCATTGCCTTTGAGACAAGGTGCTATTATAACTACAACTCCACTGTAACATTGAAATATTTATTTCCAAGTTTTAGCATACTATTTTGTGTGTTGATAACTGCACCACCACTGGTTGTTATTTTCAGACATGAAATACTTCCTGCACTTGAGGCAAAGCTATTTAACATGACAAATAATCAGGCGTCATCTAGAAATTTATTGACCAAATGCACCCCAGAATTGAAATCTGGAAAACATTCTTCTTGGTATTTACAGCTGAAGGATAACTAGATTTATTCTAAAAGGATCAAATAATTTTTGGTTAAAAAACTTTATTCTATTACATCTAATACAAAACTATTTTTTATAGACAAGATTTTAGATGAAAATTAATATATAAACCAGATTGTACTGCGCTTTTTAAAACTGTTTGGTTGCCAACCACAATCATAGTGAAAGCACAAATAAGTTAATAAGTTCCCCTGATGGCTCAGTTGGCAAAACCAGCAAGTAGCTGAGGTTTTATTCCTGGTCTCTATAGGATAGCTGATCTCTGTTGGGATAACTGGAGGGGACCTACAACAGGTTCCACTGCTCCTGGGCTATCAGGATAGCTGGTGGTAAAGGACATTTCAGGTGAGGACAGGATTAGGATCAAGATCCCCATAATGCAATTGTCTAAACATTTATGCTTAGAAATGAAGAATGGATTGTGGCTGGTAGCAGATTCCATGGAATCATACCCAAACAGGAGTCACAGATTGCCTTCAGAAAAGCAGGACGGAAATTGATAAACACTAGAGAGCATGATTTTTAAAAATCAGAAATAGGGCATGATAGTCTAGCAAATGGTGGTTTAAGTATTGGACTAGCAACCCAGACGTTAAGCATTCAAATCCCACATGGCAAGATACGATATTGAAATAAATAAATTTGGTAATTTGTGGGCTAGCTAACCATGAACGATTCATTCCCATAAAAATTCAACTGGTTCACTAATGTCCTTCAGGAAGAGAGCCAGATATTTCACCAAGCCAGAATGATACAATTGTTCAAGACTAAAGTACAACCAGTAAAATTATTGCAAGCAAATGCAATCATAAATTGGTGTCACAACCAACAGGTAGAATTAGCACTTTAAAAAAAAAAATTCTGGATTAGCAAGCACAAGATCTGCCTGCGCAAACCGCTGTGAATCTGTTGACAATTCATAAAATGTTCACAATTCTAACACTCAGGATGATGCTCAGTTTAGTTGCATTTAAGACCGTTTAAAAACATGGCTACAATGTGTACTCTTCAGGTTAGTGAACAATAAAAGTCACATTTAATCAGGTACGGTAGTAGTGGTTATTCTACTGGACTAATAATCTCAATGAGTTAAAAATCACACCATGACAAATGGTCAATTTGAATTCAGTTACTTAAATAAATCTGTAATAAAAAGCTAGCATCAGTAATGGTGACCATGAAGTTTGTCCTAAAGACCCAACTGGTTCACTAATGTCCTTTAGGAAAGGAAACCTGTCGCCCTTACCCGGTCTGGCCTATATATGTGACTCCAGACCAAAGCAAACTGTTGTAGATCTACTCAGTTGCATCAAACACATGGCCCAGCACATCCCTCACTACCATCATCAAGCCAGGCGAGCAACCCTAGTTCAATGGGAAGTGTAAAAGAGTACGCCAGGGGCAGCATTCTATATACAGAGTTAAGCAATCCCACAACTAACGGATCAGATCAAAGCTATATCCAGTCGTGAACGGCGGTGGACAAACTAATGAGAATAGGAGGCTCCATGAACGTGCCTATCCTCAACGATGGTGGTGCTCAGCACGTTGACTGCAAAAGACAAGACTGAGCGTTCACAACCAGCTTCAGCTAGAAGTGCCACTTGGATGATCCATCTCAGCCTCCTCCCGAGGTCTCCATCATCACAGATGCCAGTATTCAGCCAATTCACTTCACGAGTTTTAAAGAAACAACTGAGTGCCTTTGATACAGCAAAAGCTACGGGCCTAGACAACATCCCGGCTATAGTGCTGAAGACTTGTACTACAGAACAAGCCACACCTCTAGCCAAGCTGCACCAGTGTAGCTACAACACTGGCATCTACCAAACAAAGTGGAAAATTGCCTAGGCATGTCCGGTTCGCAAAAAGCAGGACAAATCCAATTTGGCCAATTATCATCAGCCTACTCTCAAATCAAAGTGATGGAAGGTGTCATCGACAGTGCTATCAAGCGGCACTTAATCAATAACCTGCTCACCGATGGTCAGTTTGGGTTCTGCCAGGATCACTCTGCTCCAGACTTCATTACAGCCTTGGTCCAAACATGGACAAAAGAGCTCAATTCCAGGAGAGGAAAGAGTGACTACTCTTGACATCAGGGCAGCATTTGACTGAGTGCGGCACCAAGGAGCCCTAGTAAAATTGAAGTCAATGGGAATCAGGGGGAAAACTCTACACTGGATTGAGTCATGCCGAGCACAAAGGAAAATGGTGGTAGTTGTTGGATGCCAAATCATCTCAGACCTAGGACATCACTGCAGGAGTTCCTCAAGGTAATGTCCTAGGCCTAATCTTCAACTGCTTCATTAATGACCTTCCTTCCATCATAAGGTCAGAAGTGGGGATTTTCACATGATTGCAGTGTTCAGTTCCATTCGCAATTCCTCAGATAATGAAGCAGTCTGTGCCTGCAACAAGACTTGGGCAACATCCAGGCTTGGGCTGAGAAGTGGCAAGTAACATTCGCGCCACACAAGTGCCAGGCAATGACCATCTCCAACGAGAGAGTATCACCACCCCATAATATTTAATGGCATTACCATGGAGGCTGGGTATTCTGCAGCACGTGACTCACCTCCCGACTCCCCAAAGCCTTTCCACCACTTACAAGGCACAAATCAAGAGTGCAATGTAATACACTCTGCTTGCCTGGATGAGAGCAGCTTCAAAAACACTCGAGGCTTGACACCATCCAGGACAAAGCAGCCCGCTTGATCGGTACCCCATCTACCACCTTAAACATTCACTCCCTCGGCTGCAGTGTGCATCATCCACATGATGCACTGCAGCAACAAGGCTTCTTTGACAGCACCTCCCAAACACAACCTCTACCACCTAGGACAAGGGTAGCAGGCACATGGGACCACCACATCGACGTTCCCCTCCAAGTCACATCCTGACTTGGAAATATGTTACCGATCCTGCATCATCGCTGGGTCAAAATCCTGGATCTCCTTACCCAACAGCATTGTGGGAGTACCTTCACCAGATGGACTATAGTGGTTCAAGGTGGCTCACCACCACCTTCAAGGGCAATTAGGGATGGGCAATAAATGTTGGCCTTGACAGCGATGCCCACATCTTGTGACTGAATAAATTAAACACAAATGCATAGCCAGTAACCAATAGAGAGACCAGTCGTCTCCTATTAGCCTTTCATTGGCAACACTACTGGCAAGTTCCAACACCTTGGGAGTCACTATTGACCAGAAACTCAACTGGACCAACTAGACCAACACTGCAGCTACACTAGCTGGACAGGCTGGGTACTCTGATGAGTAACTCATCCAGTGGCTCACCTCCTGACCCAAAAGTCTATTACCATCTACTAGATCCAATTCAGGAATGAGGGAATATTTACAACTCAACTGATGGGGTGGGGGCAACTGCAACAATGCAAGAAGCTCAACCCATTCACTTGACTGGCACCCACCACCAGGGTCAATATCTATTCCCTCCAGCATACTATGGATGCAGCATAAATGATCTACAGCATGCACTACAGCAACTGATCAAGGTTACTTCAACAGCAACAACAGATATATTGTTGCCCACAACCAGAGAACAAATTGAAAAATGTACAGAGCAATATTGTACTGTGCACACTCAGAGGCTGAACTCCAGGGTATAGTCAATGTATTCACGGAGGCATATGAAAGCATGGGCCTTACGCTTAATATCTGTAGGACAAAGGTCCTTCACCAGCCTGTCATCGCCGCACAGCACTGTCCCTCCAATCATCAAGATCCACGGTGCGGCCCTGGACAACGTGGACCATTTCCCATATCTCGGGAGCCTCTTAACAAAAGGCAGACATTGATGCGGAGATTCAGCATCGCCTCCAGTGCGCCAGCACAGCCTTCGGCCGCCTGCGGAAAAAAAGTGTGTTTGAAGACCAGGCCCTCAAATTTACCACCAAGCTCATGTTCTGTAGTAATACCCGCCCTCCTGTATGGGTCTGAAGCATGGACAATGTACAGAAGTCACCTCAAGTCGCTGGAGATATATCACCAACGATGTCTCCGCAAGATCCTGCAAATCTCCTGCGAAGACAGGAGCACCAACATCAGTGCCCTCGACCAGGCTAACATCCCCAGTATTGAAGCACTGACCACACTCTATCAGCTTCGCTGGGCAGGTCACATAGTATGCATGCCAGATACGAGACTCCCGAAGCAAATGCTTTATGCAGAGCTCCTTCATGGTAAACGAGCCAAAGGAGGACAGCTGAAACGTTATAAGGACACCCTCAAAGCCTCCCTGGTAAAGTGCGACACCACCACTGACACCTGAGAGACCCTGGCCGCAGAAAGTCCATCCGTGAGTGCGTTGAGCTGGGTCAAAACTAAAAATCATGGTTTAAAAACTAGTATTAAAACACTTTACCTAAACGCACGCAGCATTCGAAACAAAGTAAATGAGTTGACGGCAAAAATCATTACAAATGGGGATGATTTGATGGCCATTACAGAAATGTGGTTGCAGGGTGGCCAAGACTGGGAATTAAACATACAGGGGTATCTGACAATTCGGAAAGATAGACAAGAAGGGAAAGGAGGTGGGGTAGCTCTGTTAATAAAGGATGATATCAAGGCAGTTGTGAGAGACGATATTGGCTCTAATGAACAAAATGTTGAATCATTGTGGGTGGGGATTAGAAATAGTAAGGGGAAAAAGTCACTGGTGGGCATAGTTTATAGGCCCCCAAATAATAACCTCACGGTGGGGCAGTCAATAATCAGGGGAATAATGGAGGCATGTGAAAAAGGAACGGCAGTAATCATGGGGGATTTTAACCTACATATCGATTGGTCAAATCAAATCACACGGGGTAGCCTTGAGGAGCAATTCATAGAATGCATACGGGATTGTTTCTTAGAACAGTATGTTACAGAACCTACAAGGGAGCAAGCTATCTTAGATCTGGTCCTGTGTAATGAGACAGGAATAATAAACGATCTAGTAAAAGATCCTCTCGGAATGAGTGATCACAGTATGGTTGAGGGTGAGGAAGTAGTGTCTCAAACGAGCGTACTATGCTTAAACAAAGGGGACTACAATGGGATGAGGGCAGAGTTGGCTAAGGTAGACTGGGAACACAGACTAAACAGTGGCACAATTGAGGAACAGTGGAGGACTTTTAAGGAGCTTTTTCATAGTGCTCAACAAAAATATATTCCAGTGAAAAAGGGCGGTAAGAGAAGGGATAACCAGCCGTGGATAACCAAGGAAATAAAAGAATGTATCAAATTAAAAACCAATGCGTATAAGGTGGCCAAGGTTAGTGGGAAACTAGAAGATTGGGAAAATTTTAAACGACAGCAAAGAATGACTAAGAAAGCAATAAAGAAAGGAAAGATAGATTACGAAAGTAAACTTGCACAAAACATAAAAACAGATAGTAAAAGCTTTTACTGACATATAAAACGGAAAAGAGTGACTAAAGTAAATGTTGGTCCCTTAGAAGATGAGAAGGGGGATTTAAAATGGGAAATGCAGAAATGGCTGAGACCGTAAACAATTATTTTGCTTCGGTCTTCACAGTGGAAGACACAAAAACCATGCCAAAAATTGCTGGTCACGGGAATGTGGGAAGGGAGGACCTTGAAACAATCACTTTCACTAGGGGGGGTAGTGCTGGACAGGCTAATGGGACTCGAGGTAGACAAGTCCCCTGGTCCCGATGAAATGCATCCCAGGGTATTAAAAGAGATGGCGGAAGTTATAGCAGATGCATTCGTTATAATCTACTAAAATTCTCTGGACTCTGGGGAGGTACCATCGGATTGGAAAGCAGCTAATGTAATGCCTCTGCTTAAAAAAGGGGGCAGACAAAAGGCAGGTAACTATAGGCCGGTTAGTTTAACATCTGTAGTGGGGAAAATGCTTGAAGCTATCATTAAGGAAGAAATAACGGGACATCTAGATAGGAATAATGCAATCAAGCAGACGCAACATGGATTCGTGAAGGGGAAATCATGTTTAACTAATTTACTGGAATTCTTTGATATAATGAGCATGGTGGACAGAGGTGTACCGACGGATGTGGTGTATTTAGATTTCCAAAAGGCATTCGATAAGGTGCCACACAAAAGGTTACTGCAGAAGATAATGGTACGCGGAGTCAGAGGAAATGTATTAGCATGGATCGAGAATTGGCTGGCTAACAGAAAGCAGAGAGTCGGGATAAATGGATCCTTTTCGGGTTGGAAATCGGTGGTTAGTGGTGTGCCACAGGGATCGGTGCTGGGACCACAACTGTTTACAATATACATAGACACATAGATGACCTGGAAGAGGGGACAGAGTGTAGTGTAACAAAATTTGCAGATGGCACAAAGATTAGTGGGAAAGTGGGTCGTGTAGAGGACAGAGAGGCTGCAAATAGATTTAGATAGGTTAAGCGAATGGGCTAAGGTTTGGCAGATGGAATACAATGTCGGAAAATGTGAGGTCATCCATCTTGGAAAAAAAAAACAGTAAAAGGGAATATTATTTGAATGGGGAGAAATTACAACATGCTGTGGAGCAGAGGGACCTGGGGGTCCTTGTGCATGAATCCCAAAAAGTTAGTTTGCAGGTGCAGCAGGTAATCAGGAAGGCGAATGGAATGTTGGCCTTCATTGCGAGAGAGAGATGGAGTACAAAAAGCAGGGAGGTCCTGCTGAAACTGTACAGGGTATTGGTGAGACCGCACCTGGAGTACTGCGTGCAGTTTTGGTCACCTTACTTAAGGAAGGATATACTAGCTTTGGATGGGGAACAGAGACGATTCACTAGGCTGATTCCAGAGATGAGGGGGTTACCTTATGATAGATTGAGTAGACTGGGTCTTTACTCATTGGAGTTCAGAAGGATGAGGGGTGATCTTATAGAAACATTTAAAATAATGAAAGGGATAGACAAGATAGAGGCAGAGAGGTTGTTTCCACTGGTCGGGGAGATTAGAACTAGGGGGCACAGCCTCAAAATACAGGGGAGCCAATTTAAAACCGAGCTCTTGTTGGTCCGCGTTGCGGAATTGGAGCTGAGGGTGGATTCACTCTGGAGCATCCACGATGCTGAGAATGACGTGAGTATCACGTGTAGTGAGTTGGTCTTACCGCAGGAGAAGGGTCCACAGCCAGATAGGGAATGGAAGACCAGCAGGAAGAGCAGTGCAAGAAAGATAGTGCAGGGGTCCCCTGTGGTCATCCCCCTGCAAAACAGATACACTGCTTTGAGTACTGTTGGGGGGTATGACTCATCAGGGGCGGGCAGCAGCAGCCAAGTTCATGGCACTGTGGCTGGCTCTGCTGCACAGAAGGGCAGGAAAAAGATTGGGAGCGCGATAGTGATAGGGGATTCGATGGTGAGGGGAAATAGATAGGCGTTTCTGCGGCCGCAACCGAGACTCCAGGATGGTATGTTGCCTCCCTGGTGCAAGGGTCAAGGATGTCTCGGAGCGGGTGCAGGACATTCTGAAATGGGAGGGAGAACAGCCAGTTGTCGTGGTGCACATTGGTACCAACGACATAGGTAAAAAAAGGGATGAGGTCCTACGAAAAGAATTTAAGGAGCTAGGAGCTAAATTAAAAAGTAGGACCTCAAAAGTAGTAATCTCGGGATTGCTACCAGTGCCACGTGCTAGTCAGAGTAGGAATCGCAGGATAGCGCAGATGAATACGTGGCTTGAGCAGTGGTGCAGCAGGGAGGGATTCAAATTCTTGGGGCATTGGAACCGGTTCTGGGGGAGGTGGGACCAGTACAAACCGGACGGTCTGCACCTGGGCAGGACCGGAACCAATGTCCTAGGGGGAGTGTTTGCTAGTGCTGTTGGGGGAGGAGTTAAACTAATATTGCAGGGGGATGGGAACCTATGCAGGGAGACAGAGGGAGACAAAAATGAGACAAAAGCAAAAGACAGAAAGGAGATGAGGAAAAGTGGAGGGCAGAGAAACCCAAGGCAAAGAACAAAAAGGGCCACTGTACAGCAAAATTCTAAAAGGACAAAGGGTGTTAAAAAAGCAAGCCTGAAGGCTTTGTGTCTTAATGCAAGGAGTATCCGCAATAAGGTGGATGAATTAACTGTGCAAATAGATGTTAACAAATATGATGTGATTGGGATTACGGAGACGTGGCTCCAGGATGATCAGGGCTGGGAACTCAACATCCAGGGGTATTCAACATTCAGGAAGGATAGAATAAAAGGAAAAAGGTGGGGTAGCATTGCTGGTTAAAGAGGAGATTAATGCAATAGTTAGGAAAGACATTAGCTTGGATGATGTGGAATCTATATGGGTAGAGCTGCAGAACACTAAAGGGCAAAAAACGTTCGTCGGAGTTGTGTACAGACCTCCAAATAGTAGTAGTGATGTTGGGGAGGGCATCAAACAGGAAATTAGGAGTGCATGCAATAAAGGTGCAGCAGTTATAATGGGTGACTTTAATATGCACATAGATTGGGCTAGCCAAACTGGAAGCAATACGGTGGAGGAGGATTTCCTGGAGTGCATAAGGGATGGTTTTCTAGACCAATATGTCGAGGAACCAACTAGGGGGGAGGCCATCTGAGACTGGGTGTTGTGTAATGAGAGGGGATTAATTAACAATCTCATTGTGCGAGGCCCCTTGGGGAAGAGTGACCATAATATGGTGGAATTCTGCATTAGGATGGAGAATGAAACAGTTAATTCAGAGACCATGGTCCAGAACTTAAAGAAGGCTAACTTTGAAGGTATGAGGCGTGAATTGGATAAGATAGATTGGCGAATGATACTTAAGGGGTTGACTGTGGATGGGCAATGGCAGACATTTAGAGACCGCATGGATGAATTACAACAATTGTACATTCCTGTCTGGCGTAAAAATAAAAAAGGGAAGGTGGCTCAACCGTGGCTATCTAGGGAAATCAGGGATAGTATTAAAGCCAAGGAAGTGGCATACAAATTGGCCAGAAATAGCAGCGAACCTGGGGACTGGGAGAAATTTAGAACTCAGCAGAGGAGGACAAAGGGTTTGATTAGGGCAGGGAAAATGGAGTACGAGAAGAAGCTTGCAGGGAACATTGAGGCGGATTGCAAAAGTTTCTATAGGTATGTAAAGAGAAAAAGGTTAGTAAAGACAAACGTAGGTCCCCTGCAGTCAGAATCAGGGGAAGTCATAACGGGGAACAAAGAAATGGCAGACCAATTGAACAAGTACTTTGGTTCAGTATTCACTAAGGAGGACACAAACAACCTTCCGGATATAAAAGGGGTCAGAGGGTCTAGTAAGGAGGAGGAACTGAGGGAAATCTTTATTAGTCGGGAAATTGTGTTGGGGAAATTGATGGGATTGAAGGCCGATAAATCCCCAGGGCCTGATGGACTGCATCCCAGAGTACTTAAGGAGGTGGCCTTGGAAATAGCGGATGCATTGACAGTCATTTTCCAACATTCCATTGACTCTGGATCAGTTCCTATCGAGTGGAGGGTAGCCAATGTAACCCCACTTTTTAAAAAAGGGAGAGAGAAAGCAGAGAATTATAGACCGGTCAGCCTGACCTCAGTAGTGGGTAAAATGATGGAATCAATTATTAAGGATGTCATAGCAGCGCATTTGGAAAATGGTGACATGATAGGTCCAAGTCAGCATGGATTTGTGAAAGGGAGATCATGCTTGACAAATCTTCTGGAATTTTTTTGAGGATGTTTCCAGTAAAGTGGACAAAGGAGAACCAGTTGATGTGGTATATTTGGACTTTCAGAAGGTTTTCGACAAGTTCCACACAGGAGATTAATGTGCAAAGTTAAAGCACATGGGATTGGGGGTAGTGTGCTGACGTGGATTGAGAACTGGTTGTCAGACAGGAAGCAAAGAGTATGAGTAAATGGGTACTTTTCAGAATGGCAGGCAGTGACTAGTGGGGTACCGCAAGGTTCTGTGCTGGGGCCCCAGCTGTTTACATTGTACATTAATGATTTAGACGAGGGGATTAAATGTAGTATCTCCAAATTTGCGGATGACACTAAGTTGGGTGGCAGTGTGAGCTGCGAGGAGGATGCTATGAGGCTGCAGAGTGAATTGGATAGGTTAGGTGAGTGGGCAAATGCGTGGCAGATGAAGTATAATGTGGATAAATGTGAGGTTATCCACTGTGGTGGTAAAAACAGACAGACAGACTATTATCTGAATGGTGACAGATTAGGAAGGGAGAAGGTGCAGCGAGACCTGGGTGTCATGGTACATCAGTCATTGAAGGTTGGCATGCAGGTACAGCAGGCGGTTAAGAAAGCAAATGGCATGTTGGCCTTCATAGCGAGGGGATTTGAGTACAGGGGCAGGGAGGTGTTGCTACAGTTGTACAGGGCCTTGGTGAGGCCACACCTGGAGTATTGTGTACAGTTCTGATCTCCTAACTTGAGGAAGGACGTTCTTGCTATTGAGGGAGTGCAGCGAAGATTCACCAGACTGATTCCCGGGATGGTGGGACTGACCTATCAAGACTGGATCAACTGGGCTTGTATTTACTGGAGTTCAGAAGAGTGAGAGGGGACCTCATAGAAAAGTTTAAAATTCTGACAGGTTTGGACAGGTTGGATGCAGGAAGAATGTTCCCAATGTTGGGGAAGTCCAGAACCAGGGGTCACAGTCTAAGGATAAGGGGTAAGCCATTTAGGACCGAGATGAGGAGAAACTTCTTCACCCAGAGAGTGGTGAACCTGTGGAATTCTCTACCACAGAAAGTAGTTGAGGCCAATTCACTAAATATATTCAAAAGGGAGTTAGATGAAGTCCTTACTACTTGGGGGATCAAGGGGTATGGCGAGAAAGCAGGAAGGGGGTACTGAAGTTTCATGTTCAGCCATGAACTCATTGAATGGCGGTGCAGGCTAGAAGGGTTGAATGGCCTGCTCCTGCACCTATTTTCTATGTTTCTATGAGAAGGAATTTCTTCTCCCAGAGGGTTGCGAATCTGTGGAATTCTCTGCCCAAGGAAGCAGTTGAGGCTAGCTCATTGAATGTATTCAAATCACAGATAGATAGATTTTTAACCAATAAGGGAATTAAGGGTTATGGGGAGCGGGCGGGCAAGTGGAGCTGAGTCCACGGCCAGATCAGCCATGATCTTGTTGAATGGCAGAGCAGGCTCGAGGGGCTAGATGGCCTACTCCTGTTCGTAATTCTTATGTTCTTATGTCTTGACGCAAGGAGCAAGAGGCCAGGTGCAGGCAGTGGAAAGAGCGCGCGGCAAACCAGTCCTACCGACCCTTCCCCCGACGAATGTCTGTCCCACCTGTAACAGGGTCTGTGGCTCTCGTATCGGACTGTTCAGCCATCAAAACTCACTTTGGGAGTGGAAGCAAGTCCTCGATTCCGAGGGACTGCCTATGATGATTGAGCACATGGACACGATAGGCAAGAAATTTGACCATTTCATTAGAGGTCATCACTAAAAGTTAACTAATTTCTCCAAAATAAATTCTGCAAAAAAAATGTAGAGAAGCTTCAATGAAACACATTTAAGTTTACAAGGCCTTTTGAAGTTAAGAAATGCAAGTGCAAGTCATCTCAAGCTAATGAAAATGTAGCCAAGGATGTTATCCTAAAATATCTTTAAATCAGCCAACTCACTACTACTCTTTGCTGCATAATTTGGGAGCACTCAGAAGTACACTGGACTTTGATGCAGCCACTGAAACCAAATAGGTGATAAGGAGCAGACATACATTATTTCAAATGCCTACCATTCCATAGGCAAAATGAAAGGAAATCCATCTGCATATTCTATTACATAACGAACAGATCCTCTGAATGATCGCAATGATCAGGATGGCTTCCACCACAAAAAGAACCCAAAATCTTTTTATATCTTAGAAGTATAATATACTAGTTGATCACCTGTGGCACTAAAGTAGATGGCAAAAATAGATTAAAAAGGTATGGCAGTAGATAAACAGTGGCTAGCATTTAAAGAAATATTTCATAATTCTCAAAAATACATTCCATTGAGAAAAACGCCATGGGAAAAGAGATTCATCTGTGGCTAACTAAAGTTAAGGATAGATCGAAAGAAGCTTATAATCTTGGTGAGTGAATAGTCCAATGCGAGAGCCACAGTCCCTGCCACAGGTGGGACAGTCGTTGAGGGCGAGAGAGGGTGGGACAGGTTTGCCGCACGTTCCTTCCGCAGCCTGTGCTCGTCTTCCGCAGCCTGTGCTTGTCTTCCGCATGCACTCGCTGACGAGTCTCGAGGCGCTTGGCACCCTCATGGATCCTCCAAATCCACCCAGGCCAGGGACTCCCAGGAGTTGGTGGGGATGCTGCACTTTACCAGGGAGGTTTTGAGGGTGTCCTTGTATCGTTTCCTCTGTCCACCTTTGGTTCGTTTGTCATGAAGGAGCTCAGAGTAGAGCGCTTGTTTCGGGAGTTTCGTGTCTGGCATGCGGACGACGTGGCCCGCCCAGCAGAGCTGATCAAGTGTAGTCAGTGCTTCAATGCTGGGGATGTTGGCCTGGTCGAGCACGCTAATGTTAGTGCATCTGTTCTGCCAGGGAATTTGTAGGATCTTGGAGGCATCGTTGGTGGTATTTCTCCAGCGACTTGGTGTCTACTGTATATGGTCCATGTCTCAGCCATCCAGGAGGGCAGGTATTACTACAGCCCTGTGGACCATGAGCTTGGTGGCAGATTTGAGGGCCTGATCTTCCAACACTATTTTCCTCAGGCGGCCAAAGGCTGCACTGGCACATTGGAGGCGGTGTTGAATCTCATCGTCAATGTCTGCCCTTGTTGATAAGAGGCTCCCGTGGTATGGAAAATGGTCCACATTGTCCAGGGCCGTGCTGTTATCTTGATGACTGGGGCAGGGGGCAGGGGGCGGGGGGGGGGGGGGAGTGCTGTACGGCAAGGACAGGTTGGTGGAGGACCTTTGTCTTACGGATGTTTAGCCAAAGGCTCATGTTGTATTTGTACAATTGCACAGGGCCTTGGTGAGACCACACCTGGGGGCACAGTCTCAGAATTATGGGGTAGGCCATTTAAGACAGATGAGGAGGAATTTCTTCACTCAGAACATTGTGAATCTTTGGAATTCTCTGCCCCAGAGGGCTGTGGATGCTGAGTCTGAGTATATTCAAGGCTGAGATAGATTTTTGTAGTCTAGGGGAATCAAGGGATAAGGCGATCGAGCGGGAAAGTGGATTTGAGGTCGATGATCAGCCATGATCTTATTGATCAAGGGGCCATATGGCCTGCTCATATTATGTTCTTATGACTAATAGCCAAATAATAAGGCTAGAATATGCACATTGCATGCTTATGCCCCAAATATTGCCTTGGAATGCGCACACAGTGGGTCTAAATGCAGGCCCAAGGATGCAGGGAGAGTTTGCGGGATCAAGCTAGCTGGGCCAGGAAGGCAGGATGCGAAGAGGTGGCTCAGTGTAAATTTTACTGTTGCATTTAGTTGGTTGCTAACCGTATGACCAATACCATGCAGTTAAGAGAGGCTGATGAGAAAGATGTTGCTTTCCTTCACAAGATTTTATCAAATTTTAATTTTACATATCGATCTTCTGAGTTCATTTTAATTGTGTTTTCTTTGCTGGCTGCAGGTCCCATAGCAGAGAACAATACTATGTGCTATGTGTAATTGATGCACAACGATATCCACAACAAAGGATCAACTCAATCATTATGGAGCCTATCAGACAGCTGATCAAGAGATAAATCAGTATACAAGGACTAAATACAGGCTGAGGCCTAGCAGGTACCTGCACGGCCAACTGTAGTATTGAGCAATACAGATTATTATTCAGTCCTGGAATCAATGCCTGGTATGCAATGAGTTAACCAATTTCAGCTGAGGTAGTAGTAAGGGTTCCACAATCAACCTCAGCAGCCCAGGGCATGGGAAGGGGAAGCCTCGGGGAAAGCAGAGTTCCTTTATCCTAATTAATGTCCAGCAACTGAGAAAGTGCGTAGATGAACAGAATTGTAATTGGCTGCGACTTAAATAGCCTCAGCTGCACAAACTAGGCAAGGTCAGAAAGTATCCCAACAGGGTATGCCGGAGGCCTGGCTTTTCAAAGTATTTTGGGAAAGGGCAAGATATGTGGAAGAAAGTTGTTAGAATCGGCAAATAGAATAGGTAGGAATGTTTTATGTTATTTCATTTTTTGAAGTTCTGGGATACAACTGATTAAAGGACACAAATTGATTTTTCAATTAACAGTTTTTCATAATATAGATACAGGTGTCTTAGAATGTGATCAATACCCAGAATACTGAACTTTGACTTTTTCCATTACTAGCATACAACAGCCCTGGGCTAGCAACAGGTAGCTTTTCACATTTGCATGTTGTTATTTGAGCAGTATTGCATTAATGTTTCAAAAATGTGTCAATTGTTAAATTTAAATGTTTTGGTAGTAAACCTCCATGCTTACAAAAGCTGAACTGTCAACTAAAAGGTTGTTGGTGGGGTGTTAAATTTAAATAGCTGAAAAGGAATAGGTAAATTTTTGTTGGGTCAGATAGGTTTTATATTACCCATTCAGCAGCATCAAGTAATCACATTTGCCATCAGGAGCCAGGTCTGAAAGAATTTTGCAAAATGGCTCGTGCTTCCTCGTAGAAACTTTCATAGTCAAGTTGATAACTGGCTCTAAAGATTAGTTGAGCTGCCCCCATGGCTCAGCAACAATATACTGATCACTCATTACTGATTTGGTGTCATTTTATTTGTTTCAGTCTCCGTATCCAATATTGCGGGCATTGGCCCTGCATGCTTCTTAAAAAGTGCTGAACTCAAGTTTGAAGTCTAATTTTGATATGGTTCATTAGCCAACTGTGGTTTCAGCCCAGCCTTTCAGACTAGGTCCATGGAGTGTCCATAATTGGTGACCACACTTGATTTTTGTTAATTGATCTATTTCAACTATTGTACATCTCAATAAACTACTGCCACAAATGCTATAATCAACAATGTGAAAATCACATTAAAGATTCAGATTCTATATTTATTTCTCTTGCACAAGGCTCATTGCTTCCCATTTAATATTTGAAGAAACTTAGACCTTATTACCTCACATGGTTTAAAAATTAAATATCCAATAATCCAGTACTTGCTGTTCTAGAGATGTGCATAAAATGTAAGATTTGGCATTATAGTTTAGGACATCAAACGTATAATTAATCTCCAACCTCATTACTCATGGCCAGCCATTAACTATTCTCAGTATTAAGAGCGGTTTAATATCTAGATGCAAATTAGAATCTGCAATGGAACAACCACCCTAGTTATATTTAAAAATTAAAAAAATATATAAACTATATTAAACGCAAAGCATAGGTTGTGTGAGAGAAAAGGATAAGATCACATTTGAGTTAGATGAAGTTATAATTTAAACCACCAAGTGATCAGTTCTCTTGATACTTCCCCCTCTCTATATACAAAACCAATAGGTTATGTAAATTGTGTGCTGTTAGATCACCTGGTCCACCACCTCTGCACCCGCAAGTTTACATTGAATTTTGGTCAGATGACCAAACCCACAAACGTAATTTATAGCAGAGATGGTTAAGGGATCATTTTAGTTACCCAGACACATCTACAAAGTATATTTGTGTTTGATTTATAAGGGTTGTACAGGTAGTACCAAATTAATACTGGGCTAGTTGCTGCTTGGTCATACAATTCTATAGAATGTGCCCTTCCACAAGGCAGAAGAGATCCAGTTTCCCCTCCCAAACTGAAAATCACATGTAAAAGTACAATTTTGATTTGAACCCAATAGATGTCTAAAAGTATTGCTGAGCCACAAGACTAAAATTACTTTCCCCCCCCCCCCCCCATTTGTACATATCCATTTGGCATTCTCCAGCACTTTCATTTATAAACTAAGTTAACAGCAAGTTTGGTGCAGCATTGCTTTAAAAGGTGAATTCAACTGTACTTTAATTTAATTATCCAAAAGTTTTCAACATTTATCAAAAGCACCACCACCACTTCACTTTGTAACCAGTTTTCATTCTTGCAGTTGAACTACCTCCAGTATTTTAATACAGCCTTTATTTAAAATTGGAGGCACACAGACATTGCGGACATGCACCTCGGTTTATATAATGTTTTAATATATAATGTCTGTAAAAACATTGCTGTAATTTTATGGTATATTGGGTTTATTCTCATAACTCATGGCAGCAGCTGCTTTAATTCTGCACAAACAGTACCAGTGACCAGAGATAAGGGCTGATGCCAGGAACACAGGAATGCTTTCATTTTCTTTGTTTCTAAAAAGCTCAGTGTACTGAGCTCTCCTGTTGGCGTGACAAGTTAGTTATCTCATCTACACCAGCTAATGAATCTCAGGCTTTTACTGATAATACACAGCTGCTGTTATCTACAATGAAATTACTTTCCATGAGGCTTGGCATTTCCCCAATAGGGGCAGATTCTTTCCACAAACAAATGCTGCATATATTGCGGCAACAAATGAAGCTGCACCAACAGAATGAGAAAGCTGTACTATTAGACCAGTCAAATAGCACTTTCCACATCAACATCCAGAAAAGGTGCCCTTATCAAATGTTTCACGCAAGTTTTTTTTTTCGTAGCCATTCAACTAAGAAAATGAGCAAAGCTCCAAGATGTTATATTTAATTACCTTCAAGATTAGTTAAACCTTTATGTTAACCAGACAACCGGTTGGGTGGAAAATATTTTATTCAATAAAGTCACCAGTGGGGTGGATTTTGGAATTAATGCTAACCTGGAGAGCACCATTATTACTTGATATAATTTTGAAAGGGGCATCAATTTAACTATCATCTATAAGAGCCGAAACAGGTTGACACTAATTTTGATTCATGTACTAAATGCATTTAGTACAGTACAATGCAAATGAAGATTTAACTTTTTAAATTAAAATAGCACTGTGTACTTAATCAATGCTAAAGTTGCTTCAACTCCTGTGCAGTACATTCAAATTTATAGCTTCTGCAAGTCTATTCTAAAAAGGAGTGTAAAAATAACATGGCAAGTAGTTGTTTGTTAAATTGAGTGAAAAGATAACTTAAAAAACTGACACAAATCAACATAAAAGTTCTCAGGTAAACTATCTAGTGGGAAGGAGAAACAAGATACTTCCCTTAGGGTTTAAAACAAATAGGCACAGAACTTCAGTACTTAGTCAGCCATTAGTGAACAGGTTGCCTGCCATCCAGAAGGGGAATCTGCACGTGTCTGAGATGTGGGTTTGGGGACAGGGAAGGTGAATTTGAAAAAGATCAAGGCTACACATTCAATTAAAAATGCTTCAAATGGATTTTTGTAAGAATACAGGTGTCTTTTGATGTCAAAGAAAAATAGGCTATTTAACTGTAATGGTGAAGGATCTTAATTCAGTCAGTGCATTGTGAACCATCTCAAATATGAATTCTGATTATAATCATCCTTTGAAGTTGATCTTGGTCCACATTTTTTTTTAAATGTATGCTTTTTAATAGCAGAATTATGCTGGAAATAGTTGATGTAGAAAAATGCATCAGGAGACCAAAATTTTAGAGCTGGGATTTAAAAAAGTTATCCATTTGCCAAAATGCAGCTGCTTTAAAGTTAATAGAAGTTATAATTCTCCCCAATAATCCAGAACGAATTCCTAGGATCAAAAGGTTAATATAATCCTTCTCAAATTTCAACCATGTCTTGGCAGCATCCCAAGCACACTATTTTCTATCGTATAGTATTTCTTTAAACTAGAAATTTTATAACATTAAAAAGGTGCACATTTTTAATTTTGTATAAACAGGTGCATATGCCCTTAGCAGGTTAAGCAAGGCATTCCTCAGCCTCTCCAGCATAACTGCATGTAATAAAAAGGGAACAAAGACAGGTTAGGTTAACTTCTTGCCAGTTGATACGAATACCAGATTGGCTCAAAAAATAAGTGACTAACTCAGTTGCAGATTGGGTTTAAACTTGCTCACTATAAGTTATTGCAATCTCACTACTGTTTGCAATTAAAAGATCAAATTTGAACATTAAAAAGATTTGAGGTTTTCAAATGAAAACAATCACTTCAGAACATGCATTCAACATAATCACCAATAATCCCCACTGCTGAAAAGATAAAAACTGGGTATTCAGCAATGGATTAGTTGATTGATACTTGTGACAGAACTGAAATCTGTTCTGGTTCCCGTTATAAAATTTGAACATTATAACTTTTAGAAGCTTTAGGCAGATAAAAATTGGCAAATTCAAACAGATTTTATTAACTACTGTCTCCCTTCCTTTGTCCTTTTATTAGCATGTAAATGAAGGTGACTGGGGCCATTACATTCAATTGCAACAGGATCGCCCAGCTTTGGCAAACTTGAAGGAAACCAGGATTTTTCTGAGCTACAACTAAACAAGATATGGATCCTTTCAATGCAACGGCTATAAGCAGGCATGGGCATTGCAGGAGCTGAAATTTAACCTTGTGTGTAAAGTGAATGGGATGTGGAATGCTTAAAAGTCAATAATTTACCCTTTTACCAATGGGTTATAGAGCACAACAACCTCTATTTATTTAGCGCCTTTAACGTACTAAATGCCCTAAGGTGTTTCACAGGTGTTACAAGACAAAATTTGACACCGAGCCACACGAGAAATTAGGGCAGAAGAACAAAGCTTGGTCAAAGAGGTAGGTTTTAAGGAGCATCTTAAAGGAGGAGCATGCGAGAGAGAGCGGAGGGGTTTAGGCAGGGAATTCCAGAGCTTAGGGCCCTGACAGCCGAAGGCACGGCCACCAATGGTTGAGCGATTAAAATCAGGGATACTCATGAGGCCAGAATTAGAATAGCGCCGATATCTCCTTGGGGGGGGGGGGATTGTGGGCCTGGAGGAGATTAGAGATAGGATGGGGCAAGGCCATGGATGGATTTGAAAATAAGGATGAGAATTTTAAAGAGAGAGGTATTATTTAACCAGGAGCCAATGTAGGTCAGCGAGCACAGGGATGATGGGTGAAAGGGACTTTGAGTTAGGACACAGATAGCAGAGGTTTGGATCACCTCAAGTTTACATGGGGTAGAATGTGGGAGGCCAGTCAGGAATGCATAGGAATAATCAAGTCTAGAGGTAACAAAGGCATGGATGAGTTGAGCTGCAGCAGGGGTGGAGTCAGTCAATGTCACAAAGGTGGAAATAGGCAGTTTAGGTTATGGTGTGGAAATGTGGTCGGAAGCTCACTCAGGGCTGCATACAGTCTGGTTCAACCTCAGACAGCTGCTAGGGAGAGGGTTGGAGTCAGTGACTAGGCAACGGAGTTTGTGGCGGGGACCGAAGACAATGTTGGAGGAAATGTCTGTTCATCCAGTACTGGATGTCGGACAAGCAGCCTGAATTTAGAGACAGTGGAGGGGTCAAGAGAAGTGGTGGTGAGGTAGAGCTGGATATCAGTGTACATGTGGAAACTGATTGTGTTTTTGGATGATGTTGCCGAAGGGCAGCATATAGATGAGAAATAGGAGGAAGCCAAGGATAAATCCTTGGGGGACACCGGAGGTATTGATGTGGGAGCGGGAAGAGAAACCATTGCAGGTGATCCTCTGGCTACAATTAGAAGGTACAGGTAGGCACCATAGATATACAATGGTCACATAAAATCAAACTATTTGTAATGCCTTTCAATGCTAGAACACATCTGCTTGGAACATAATTGATTAAAAGTTTTTTTTTAAACTTGAAAGGATCTAGGCTGCTTCAAAGAAGCTGTTAAAATGAAAAAAACTTTTGTTTTGACCAGTGACCAAACATACAGAGCTAGGTAGGTCTATGTAATAGACACAGAGCCTTTAGTTCACATGGCGATCCCACATCTGAAATACTGCAATAGAAGGGACTTCATGGTTCCAGGAGGGCAGGTTCCAGGAGGGCATGTTTTGCATCATCTGAAACTCTGGTTAAAAAAAGGACCCCAAGTATTCAAAAACCAGGGAATCTACTGAAGGAAAGTACTGTGTTTATATTTTTAAACTGCTTATTTTAAACTAGATTCTGTGTATACTTTTCTCACAATTAACTTTAATTACTAGTTTTTGTCTAGGCTACATGGTCTGACAATGCAATTTATTTTGCCACTTGGAACAATGAAGTATATGGTCAGATACCTGTTATAATGCAGTGCAAAGTGTAAATTATTAGCCTTGTGCATGTAGCATCCCATTCACTATATGCATAAGGATAATTTTCAGGTTATGAGATGCACAGGTCTGCTCATGAAAGCTGCCTTTTTGCATTGAAGAGCAAGTGTGATGGGACCAAGCCCGATTTATAACAATTGAATAAGAAATCTTTGCAGACTATACAAGAAGCATTCTGGAGGGGCCAATTATCTCTGCTACACAGATCAATGAAGCTTAGGGAATGCATGTGTGTTTAGGTCTGCACAGATTTAGGTGAATTAAAATTTGAAGATCACAAGACTTCATCCTTCTACATTAGCTTTGAAACATTTAAAACATGGCAGTGGTCACCTAATATAATGCAAAATTCTTGACTAGAAATAGCCATTTCTGTTGCATGGTCACTAAAAGTAGTGAAAATGATCATTGTTATAGTGACACATGTTATTGTAGATATATATAGAAAGTCAGAAGCATATAGACCAATGAAAGCTTGCCACGTCGAGTTTTAGATATCACAAAAGATCCATCTTCTAGATTTAATTGTTGCACTAAATGAACCTATGTAAATATGATGGTTCATTAAGTTGTCGCTCATTTACTAAATTAGTACATATTTCCATGCTTCAGTGGGCTTGACAAAATTGCTTGTTTTGATGAGCATATTTAGATGTAGGCAAAAGAGGTCACTAAGTGGCTGATGATTTCATTAAAATACACAAATTTAACAAAGTTCTCCAGATTTCCACTGGTTCATAGTATGTTTGCATTCTTCTTAGAATGCAGTTCAATATGATATACATTTTGTTGAAAATTTGTAGGGAAACCAAGTATTTTTGAAGTTTTGCATTCAAGATTTCCTTCTGTGAAATAGAACATGTCTTTTTACCCCAGTGCCAGCAAACACATGTCCTGAAAAGGTTTCCATTTCACACAACAGAATTCCTTACAGGTGGTGTGAAACTGAATGTATGTGGTAGTTTCCTATATGAATTTATGACTACTGGAATTGCAATTCCAGATTCAAACCCAAGCCAGCGATGAAAGGACAGTGTGCCATCCAATGAAAAAACATAATTGAAAAGAGTATTTCTAGCTCTACCAAATAGGCATTAAACTACAATTGCAAAAAAATGGAATCTGTAAACATCTTGCTATTGATTGAAACTGAGCAAACTGTATTGTTTCATTGTTCATATAGGTCTTGCTCACTAGTATAGAGCACAGAAAATTAGAATGGCTGTTTAAGCAGCAATATGGACTAAACTCCAGTACCCAGTTTGTGTAGGCTAATCTCTTAACCTCACAGCAGCAAATGACAATCTGATTTGCTGCAAATTGCCACCAAAAACCAAAGTACTTAGTTGCTATATTTGGTTGGATTTTGTAAATTCCAACCAAAGATAGCTGAAATAATTTTAAATCTTGAATTTCCTTCCATTACAAAAGGAGACCAAATAAAAGTTATTTTCACAGCAATGTTACTGCACCACTAAGAAAAATATATATTTTTATTCATATCCTTTGAGCACTGTGAATCTGGAACCACCCTTTTTTACCATCGCCTCAATTCTAATAACTTTATGCCTGACTTTGTAGAAGACAGCTTTGTCAATAAATATTAGTACCTATAATTAGAAATAAACAATCTGTTTAATAATCCAGTTGTTCAATCAATTTGGCCTGATGTTAAAGCTACTTATCGCCACAACGCTGCGGGATAAATCAAAACTATTTCCGAAATGAACAGATTGTGATGACTGAGTTTAGAATGAATTTCATGTAGTTATACTCATCAATATTGTGCAGTGTTCAACTTGCCCCTAATTTTGGAGCAACTATTCTTTATTTTTTTCCTGAATTTTAAATAGAGGTCACAAATCTCATGATATAAAACCAAGTACACGTGTATCCTGGGAGATTTTTATGACGTAGTGGCGCTTTCCCATCCTGCTACCTGAAGAAATGCTAGTGTCATTTTTGAAGTTGTACATTTGGTGCACTGGTTTTATGACAATTCAATGGCCAACATTCATGAACTGATAAAGAAAAAAGTTTAAAAATCACAAATTGTTAGCCCTAGTTTACCACTATCTAGGTTTTTTTTTTAAAAAGTTCCTTAAGATTGCATCTGGAATTTTTAAATTGGGAGCTGCTGTGACAAAAACTTTACTGAAATCCCATTTATGAGGTTTGAAGTGAACATTTATTGATTGTCATCTTAGCCAGGAAGAGTTGTGGGGTACACTCAGCTTTAATCCAGCAGAGTAAAAAGATAGCAAGGTATCCATGTGCGAAGTGCCACTCTGTGAAAGCGCAAAAGAAAAAAGTTTTAAAATGTTTTAAAAACATGTCAAATAATCTGCGCTGTGAAGTGCTTGGTCTGTTGCAATAGGCCCAGGTAGTAAAAGGCTGGATTAGAAAAGTATAGGGAGGACAGGTTTGAGAAGTCGTGGCCTTTATGGTCTCTCAAATCTCAG
This sequence comes from Pristiophorus japonicus, assembly GCF_044704955.1. Lineage (NCBI taxonomy): Eukaryota > Metazoa > Chordata > Chondrichthyes > Pristiophoridae > Pristiophorus > Pristiophorus japonicus. The sequence goes on along the minus strand of NC_091992.1, from coordinate 14,047,909 downwards.
ACCAAAATAGTTGCATGGAGGGAGAGTGAAATTTGCAAATGATGCATGCAGCATATTACATTTTTCTTTGAACTACAATATTTCTTAACTGTAAATGGTGATGTGTGCATAATTCAGAAATTAGTCTCCTGGCTAGTTTTTTTTTTAAAGTTACAACTAGTACCAATAATTCAAGCACCGGTAAATAGCCGGCAAGAATAAACATTTGTATACGATAGTTTTCCAATGGTCCAAGCTATGCAAAGTGCAAAGCAGACCATTTCAAGTGTATTTGGAAGACCTTGCGTGAGCACATTAATAATGAATCTAAATAACTGATGCCATTCTGCAAGTAGTTAGCCAGATTTCAATTAGTAACAAATTTCACACGTTTTTTTAAATTATGGGGCTTGAGTCATAGGAATTCCCAACCTAACTTTTTTTAAAAAATAGTAAACATTCACAATGTAGGATGAATGCATGAACTGCTATATACTGAAACATCAAGCCATTATTGCTCCATATTCCCAAACACAAAAACACTTAGTAAAAATAGTTGCCAGCAATGTCAAGAGAGATGCCGCTATATCAAAGATGCCAGAAACTGATTTACATAATTCATATTACATGTAATAGAGGTCATACAGCATGACAGAAACCATGGTTCCAGTTGAGTCAATATGCAAATACTGAAAGGAAACAGAAACTTAGAAAATAGGTGGAGGAGGAGGCCATTCAGCCCTTCAAGCCTGCACCATCATTCATTATCATGGATGATCATCACCTCAGTACCCCTTTCCTGCTTTCTCTCCATACCCCTTGATCCCTTTAGCTGTAAGGGCCATATCCAACTCCCTTTTGAATATATCCAACGAACTGGCATCAACAACTCTCTGCGGTAGAGAATTCCACAGGTTAACAACTCAGTGAAGAAGTTTCTCCTCATCTCGGTCGTAAATGGCTTACCCCTTATCCTTAGACTGTGTCCCCTGGTTCTGGACTTCCAACATCGGGAACATTCTTCCTGCATCTAACCTGTCCAGTTCCGTCAGAATTTTATATGTTTCTATGAGATCCCCTCTCATCCTTCTAAACTCCAGTGAATACAGGCCCAGTCGATCCAGTCTCTTCTCATATGTCAGTGCTGCCATCCCAGGAATCAGTCTGGTGAACCTTCGCTGCATTCCCTCAACAACAAGGAGGAACATTCATTCATTTATATACCAGCTTTACCAAAGAATGTTTCAAAACGGCAAATTCATACTCAAGGTCCTGCAAAGGCAACTAAGGAATGATCAGACTGTTTTTGGTGCTGGTGGCATTTAAACAGTTGATCTACAAGCTTGAATTAAAGGGGCAACACCTTTGTTTGGCCACTCTCCCCCATGGTCAAGGTGGTACATACAACTACTGAGACTTAACCGATAGAATAGAGCTTTGATCAGTCTGTGCTTTTAGTTGATCTAAATTGGAGCAGCAATTCAGACACAATTGGCATCAGCACTCGGCTTGCGAGAGGAAGAAATAATCCATTTGGGTTTCTGCTCCCCATGGCTACCAAATGATGTCTGCTGGAATGCAAGTCAGTGGTTGCTGCAGACAGGAGATATCTTAGCTGCAATGGCCCACGCAAAAGGACATCAATATCCATTGAACCGCACAAAGCATGAATCAATAGTTTCAGGAGGGCAGAAGAAAAGAAAAGCTAAAAAGCTTAGCAAATGTTTACAAATACAATGACAAACTACAATGAAAAGCACAACATTAAATGACATAGCAATTTTGGCTTCCCTCTTTTCTCAAGGAAAAAGTTCCCATCCAGTTCCACAGATTGGATACATTATTTTAAAATTCGAGGGTCAAAATTTCTGAACTATGTTCCCAAACTATGTATTTAAAACTCAACTTGTAAGTTTCAGTAACTTCTATTATACCTCAAATGGGGATGCGGATGCACTGAACGCGCAGACTCCTTAACCACCGCATGTAGAGTAAGCAGAGGCTGCGACTCTACTGCAGATTTCAATTATATACAGCATTTAAAAACTCATTTTTTTCCTTAATATCTTGTTTATATTGTATAATAATTCTTGTGCTGTGGTTGCTGGTGCTTTGAACCCACCCCAATTACCTGGTCAGATGGATTTCAAGCCATAAATCTTGGGTGTTCATGCACAGGCTTCCTGAGCTTGCATCACTAAAACGGCTGACTTTATCTCAGATAAGGAGGCTTGTAAATACGAGGTCTTGGAGTGCACACATAATCCAAACTAAATGAGCATTAATGTTAAAGTGCTTTCAAAGCACTTGTGACATGGCTAAATCTGTACACATACAAGCTAGATCACTCACGCTTGTTCTCAAGGTACATCACTACTTACCCTTCCGAAAGCTACATATAGGATACAGGCAGCTTGCTCCTACTTTACTACCAATCCTGCTCAGACTGGCCGTAAGTTTTGACTGGAAGTGCACAGCTGTGTCGGTACAGTGTCATTAGGTTTTTGGTCTTTGCAGGGAAACACTTCAGCACTTAACGAAAAAAACCTAGCTACTAAAACATTGACCTGCAAAGATTATGAACAACTTATGCACAGAAAAAGTGCTCCATTGATTACTAACTGCACCAAGTTACTAATGCTAATTTTCAGTTTACTGATTAGGATGATTTCACAATGCAGAATCTACATTCAAGCATCTGGAGCGTTTCTGCAGCTCAGACGAAAATGACGGACTATAAATACAATGTGGCAAAATATTCATTCTGCATTAAGTGCATATTTTGAATTGCAAGGCATTGCAACTTTCGGCCATAAAAATGGAAGCATACAATCAGACAAAAATGTAATGACCTCAGGGGCCCCTTTGCAGGTTAGGGACTCCCACTTGAATACTTCTACCCTAAAAAAGCATCCACATTAAATTGTGCCTTTGGTATTGCACACCCTCCTCTACTCATTTCAAATGCTATATCAGAATATATGATGTTAGGTTGTGGGTTCAAGGTCCAGTCCAGGATTTAACCTAGGCCGACAGTGCAGTAGGAGAGAGTGCACTGAATTGTTGGAGATGCTGTCTTTCAGATGAGGCATTAAACTTACTGATTGCCTGTCCAGGTGGACATAAAAGACCCCACTCCATGGCACTCTTGAGAGCATCAAGGAGTTCTACTGGCCAACATTCCATCAAATGGCACCACCAAAAACAGCATGTTAATGCTGGGATCTTACTGTATGGAATTGACTGCCATGTTTACCTAGGGAAGTAATTGTACTACAAAATAGATCGTCAAGGACAGAAGATGCTATATAAATGCAGATTCTCAGATATATGTAGTAACATCTAAAGTCACTATTTGCTCAGACGAATTGTGCTAATTTATATTTTAATTTGGAGATACTTAGAGCAGAGAACAGGCAGCAATGGGTTACTCTGCTGGCTCTGCACGAAGGTAAAGAGAAGCTCAGCCCATGCCTATTTCATTGCATGGCACACAGAATTGGAATGACTATCAAAAGGGCAACTATGGCCCAGATTTTGCAGTAGAAATAACAGTGAGGCCATCAGCGTTGACCGTTATTGAAGTGTAAATCTGACAGCAACATGCGTGGTTAAATGCAAATCAGGAAGTTGCTGACAGTTGTCTTGCTCCCCCAGAAACTCTGCTATATCAGCATCTTGCTGAGAGACTAGACAATGAAACACACTGAACATGAAGTTGCTGTACTTAAATGACAAATGCACACTAAGATCGCCAGAAAACATTAGGGCTTGCCATTCCAGTATAACTAAATTTAACATTGTAAGTCTTAATTACTGCCAAACAACCTGTCACCTAAAATTATAGTGTGCACGCGTGCGGTCCCATTTCTTCAAATTTTAATTAAAATTAAATCTTTCAAAAGCCTTTTCTTTGTCTGTCTCAATCCCATCTTTCTTTCCCTCTCTATTTTGCTTTTTGTACATGAGTAGCATTGAATTAAATATTCAAATTTACACTTCCTGGTTCAGACTGTGCACCTCATTAATAATTCTTTAATTTGATTGGTTAAGGAGATACAAAGTTGCTTGCCCTGTTCACAGGTCCTAGATCCCCTGCACCAAAATAGTTTGTGCAAAACTCCATAAAAGTCTGTGGGCAAGTGTAGGTGTAATGAATGGCTGGCACAGTTCATTCACCACTGACCACAAGTATTAACATTTTGGTTCATATTTTGCGAAGAGCTGACTGTCCTTACTTCTTCACTAAAAATAAATGTGGCACAGCAGACCACCTGTGAAGTTTTCATTTGGAAAAACTTTAAAACTAGTTTTGCATTGGATGCAGTTACATTGCAGCTAATGTGAAGTCCAAAGTCAACTCATCCTCAAATTAGCAAATTGAAACAATTTGCATTGTGCTTTGCGTATTGATGCACAAGATTTGATTGCGTCAAATCAGAATGTACTTTGCTTTTAAATTTAAAAAAATCACGTCAACAATATGAAGCTGACCACTGTAAACTCAGTTTAATTTTAAATTTAGTCATGTGTGTGGTGTATGTAGGCACCTTTAGTAATGACTCCACGAGGCAGGGTATGGTACTTAAACTGTGCAGACCTGCAGTCCGTTATTAGCAGCTCCTGAGTGACGACAACAAGCTGTGTTTTCCTTTTTACACTGGGTTACCTGCCGTGTGCACACAACCCTGGGTCTCCAGCAACAGGACCCTCTAGTGTACCTGTAAGGTGTGTACAGTACAAGGGTACATTCAATGTTGCATAGTGTTAGACATGCACAGTGAACAGGCATGTCTACACAACAATACCCCCCCCCACCCCAGTATTTTTCATATCCTAGTTGTCATGACCAGGGGAGGTGATCAGTGGTGGGCTATTGGAGGTTGTGGTGAGAGTTGTGTGGTTGCCAGGTGTGACCCCTGTGCTTGAGGCTGGCCTCGTACGTTTCCCCTCCCTCACACACAAACCAAGTGGGTGTCACTGTTGTGGGATCCCTCGGAGAGGTAGCCACGGCAGCAGTGGGTGGTGTGTATACACTGATGTGGGTAGTTGCAGGGTGGTGGGCAGGGCCACAAGACTGGGTGGGCTCCTTGTCCACCAATTGGGATGAGGGTCAGATCATCCCAAGGTTTGCCAGAGAAGCTGGAGGGTATTGGCCTCATGATTCTGGTGATGGCCCTGGTGGCCAGGGGCTGTAGGGCTGGTCTGGTGCAGGTTGCCATTGGTGGTGGCTGGGCTGTCCATTGACCACTGTCCCTGTAGTGGGTCTGCTCCCACTGCTTGTGTGTCTCTCCTGCAAGGGGCATCACATTAGTTCCAAAGGTCCAGGCTACATGGTCAGGTAGCCTGCTGGACCTGGGGGTCTCCCACAGGGGGATTCCATTGGCATCAGCATGGTCCCTGTAGGACCAATGTCCTTTGGCTGTGTCCTACTGGTCAGTATACATGACACCTTGGCTCTGATCACACATAGTCGAGCCTGCATTATACATTCTAGCACTTGCATCACTTTTGGGTGTCCTGGTTTCAACAGACATGGTTACATTAGGCATTTCACAATCTCTATCATTATTGTTAAGCAAAATAAACTTGTTCTTAACCTTACTGACATCTGTATTCATCTCATTAGTCACATTAGTTAAACCAGCATCACAATTCATGGTTACATTGCATACATTTTCATACTTGCACCCTTTAAATTGCATCTTTAGCTTTAAAATCTATATACTCAAATAGTTGGAACTTCCCCTTTAAATGTTGTTACCGGTCTCCTTTAAGGGAGCCTTCAAATCCGATCGGCCGTTCGATGTCACATGATGCTCCTCCATGTTGACTCGTAGCATGGAGGCGGCCATTTTGAATGCAGGTCTGCTGCTTGTGGTGCTGCAGCCATTTTGTGGTGCTCTTTTCTTCCACATGCTTGCAGTGCTGCAGCCATTTTGCGGTCTTGTTGCAGGCAGGCTGTGGTGCTCTTTTCTTCCACATGCTTGTGGTGCTGCAGCCATTTTGTGGTCTTGCTGCAGGCAGGCTGTGGTGCTCTTTTCTTCCACAGCACCACTTCGCCTGATGTGGACCTGGTTCATCCAATTCCTGCCCAGCAGCGTGGGACCGTCGCCGGCTACAATCCACAGGGGGAGTTTGTGCAACACGCCACCCTGGGAGACCTGGACGTCCACACTGCCAACGATTTGGATTTTATCTTTGGTATAGGTGAGCAGCTTTGTCTGGACAGGAGACAGTTTTGGTCGAGTGGCAGGATTCCTCCAAATGTTTTCAAAGGTCTTTTGGCTCATCACAGACTGGTTCGCCCGTGTCGATCTCCATGGAGACTGGGACCCCGTCGATGTCCACTTCCATCATCCACGAAAAACTTCCGGTGGAGCAGGTAAAGATTCCATACTCTTCTCCCAGGGTGTGAGCAGCTTCATCTTCATCTGTGTCGGAGCCCCGGTGATTAGCCAACTCATCAGAGACAGTGAGTACAGCCTTTTCTGCACATTCTCTGAAGGTGCCCTTTTTCTTTGCAGCCCTTGCATGCATAGTCTTTGTAGCGGCACTGGTGGGCTCTGTGGTTTCCTCCACAGCACCGGCACGGGCCCATCCAGTTTGCCCCATGTGGCGGACTCAGGGTTGCGGGACGCGGGGCAGCATTGCTGTCTTTAGAAGTGTCCATGCCGTGCACTGCACTCGCCGGTTTAGAGTCCTGGGTCAGTATTCGCCTGGAGTCGCTGGCCGAAACCATGTAGGCCTGGCTCACTTGAATTGCTTTCTGCAGGGTGACCATGATGTCAGCCGAGAGCAATTTGTGTAGGAGGCTTTCGTGGCCGATTCCAATGACAAATATGTCCCTTAGTGCTTCATTAAGGTGGTCGCCAAACTCACACGGTGCAGCTAGTCTTCTTAAGTGTGCAGCATACTTGGCAATTTCTTGGCCCTCAGGTCACTGGTAAGTGTAGAACCGGTACCTGGCTGTAAGGATGCTTTCTTTTGGTTTTAGTTGTTCCTGTATGATTGTTACAAGTTCCTCATAGCTCTTGGTGGTTGTCTTCTCCGGGGCTAGTAAGTCCCTGACGAGACCGTAGATTGTGGGCCCACAACTGCTAAGCAGGGTGGCCCTGCGTTTGTTCGGTAGTGTAGCCGGTGTCCCTGTCCAGATTGTTGGCTATAAAGAAGTGTTCCAATCTTTCCACAAAAGCATTGGAATCTTCCCCCTCTAAAATGCTGAAAGTTGCTGAGGTTAGACATGTTGAGCGTGTAGTTCGTGATCCCGTATTCCCGTCGCCAGTTGTGGTGTATGTGGTCTTTAGTAATGACTCCACGAGGCAGGGTAAGGTACTTAAACTGAGCAGGCTTGCAGTCCTTTACGAGCAGCTCCTGAGTGACGACAACAAGCTGTGTGTTCCTTTTTATACTGGGTTACCTGCCGTCTGCAGGAAATCCCTGGGTCTCCAGCAATATCACCCTCTAGTGTACCGGTAAGGTGTGTACAGTACAAGGGTACATTTAATGTTGCATAGTGTTACAGATATCACAGTGAATAGGCATGAGTCATGCCTACACAACAATGTGCAACGTCAATTTCAAAAATAGAACTACAATTTATGATTTTATGTACCATAAAATAAAAGTAGTGACAAGCTTTTACTGAAATGATTACTATAAAAGTAGGATGTTATTAAATTTGGTAATTTTTATTTTAAAGCAGTAACCATACTACCAAAGAAATCCAAATGATCTTTTGATGTAAAATTAATCTTAAAATGATTTGCTGTTACTTTCGAGACAAAGTTCGTAACCTGGCTCCATCTGTGAAAATAGTAGTTTACTGGATAGAATTCATGTTTCTGCTCTGAAGTACAAATTACATTTGGAAAATTATTCAAAGCAAACTTACAATTGCAAGTCAAAAAAGGTTTTTTTTTAAAAACCGCTCTCTTTAGCAGACCTTGATACAGATATTACACTTTTTTGACAAATTCCTGCAGAGTTGCATAAATCAAAGATTAACCATCACCTTTACTTGGAGTAATGTGTTCACTTACTAGATTGAATGTAGCTTCAAGCTGCATTTCACATTATGAATAGGTGAACACACCCTCAGGCATCACACTTAAATTTGGCATAGAGCAATTATATGAAAATTAACTTAATCCAAACAAATTTCCTGCATCAGACAGGCAAATTCATAAATTTCTTCTAGTAATCTTTGCAAGAAAATACAGTATTCAAAACTAATCAGGAGTTAACATGTGTATGTGTACACTATAATTTCAAAAAATATTACCAATTGCTTGAAGACGATATTTCATTAAGTCCTGACCTGTAGTGTGGGTGCCCAGGAGGCAGCCCAGGCTAGATGTGGCATGCATACTTATTTAATCTGACCTGTGAAGCTGGTTCCTGTCTTATTTGCACCTTTAACAGCTTTGGACTTCAGCACTGAATTTCCCAACCACTAAGACTGGAAAGACTAATTCTTGATTGGTCAAAACTCTAATCAGGAACCATTTTCCAGGCCTCCAGGATTGGAAATTTTTAGAGAGCTGAAGCTTCCAAGTTTTCAGGTTTCAGAAGAGGGGGAGAATGAATTGAAAGAAAAAGGAAGATGGGGGTGTTTGGCTTTTTTGTGTATGTGGGTATCTTGCATCTAGTGGGCTCTAACTTTTAGGGGTTTCATGTGTATGAGTCTTCATTATTGTATAATCAAGAGATCCAGTCTGATTTTGCCACATGTATTCAGCTCTTCAAATTTGGACATCCTTGACCTTTACCATCAAGACCAAATCATTTTAAAGATAGATCCTTATGAAGTCCAAGCTATTCTGAAAAGGACAAGTGTATTCCATTTTCTAAATTCCCTAACCAAAAACTCAATTTTAAAAGGATCTTTTACATGTTTACTTAGTTAAACTTGGCCTACATTCTTCTGTGTCCACCCTTGGAAAAGAACTCTCCCAACTCTCTTACAACTGCACTTATGAACTCCCAACTGTCCTGCCTTTGGCCCCTCCCCCTCCATTTACCATACATTTCTGCAGCTACTGATCTGCTTAATCACACCCTCACCACCACCACCTTTGATGCCCAATTAAAACAATTACTCTCTCTCACCCTGGCCATTCCCTCCGGTACAGCTCTGATCTTTGCTCCCTTAAGTCCAAGGAACGCAGACTTGAACGGATATGGCGGACAACTGGTTTAGTCATTCACCGCCAGATCTGGCTGGACTGCAAAGCATTATTGGATCCTGCTCATCTGCCAAAATTGCACACTATTCCAGAATCATTCTGGAATTCAAAGATAAACCCCCAGTTTCTATTCTCCACTGCTAACTGTCTTAAACCCCTCTCCCCAGTCTCCACCCTCAACTCAGAAAATGTGCGAAGAGCTCATGGACTTTTGTCTCGAAGATGGAAACGATCCGTTGAGCCGCCTCTGCCTCTTCCCTTCCCTTCCCCTAGTCCATTCGGGCCAAACTTCCTCTATAAGGATACTCCCTGCCTCACATCTTTTTCCAGTTTCTCTCCGATCTCCCCTCATGACCTCTCCGAGCTCATCTTGTCCATGAGACCCACTTCCTGCTCCCTTGACTCTATTACCAAACTGCTGACCACCCATCTTCCTTTTCTGGCTACCATGTTAACTGACATTGTTAACCGTTCCGGTATTGACCCCCCTCCCTCAAATCTGCAATCAGCACTCCTCAAAAAAAACCTTGACCCCTCTATTCTTGCAAACTACTGCCCCATCTCCAACTTCCCTTTACTTCCCCAAGTACTTGAATGTGTTGTTGCCTCCCACAGGAGTGGAGACAGAACAGAGGCAAGGCTGTGCCACCATTGGTGGGTATATATAATGACATGACAAATCTAGAGGCAGTTTCCACTATAAATGTGGACACAAATTTATAATAGAAAAGTGACAAAAGTACACAAGAACCTTAACAGGAAATGTGTACAGTTATATTATATAAATACCTTTACCCATATCTTTAATTTGATCCCGCACTTTAAAAAAGGTAATACAGAGCAAGATAGTATACAAGATATACTACTAGCAGTTAGATATCTAGTATTTAGCAGCACTGGGAAGGTGGGAATAGGGTTTAATTGCACTGGGAGAACCCCTGCACTGAGGGTTTGGCAGCATTTTATGAAGATATGTGAGCTCAGTTTGAAGTCAGATGGTGAATCGAAGAATACTGAACTGAATCAATACTAAAGGATGGAACTAAATGTAAGAGGTGGCAGCTGTGAGACTTTAAATGAAGAAACTGCATTTTTTCCAGAGTTGAAAGTTAAACTTTTTAGTCCATTGAAGACCACGGAGCAGATGATGATTTAGTGATCCAGCCATTGCTCTGCAAGAGGACTGAATGCATAAACAAAATAATGGGCTCAAGTTTCAGCCGGAGTTGTTCCTATTTTTTTGGAGCAACTAGTTTAGAATGGAGCATCTTAGAAATTGCAATTCTCGGCATTTAGTTTGCTCCAGTTCTAGTCAGTTAGAATAGTTTCATTTTAGAACAGATATTTTTCCCAAATGGGGCATGTCCAGCCACTTACACCTGTTTTGCAAGTTTAGGCAGTTAAAACTTACTCCATTCGAAGTTAGTTTGGAGTACGGGTAGATTTTTGTACGCTCAGAAAAACCGTGCCTACACTTAGAAATCAGGCGTAGGGATTGAGTGATGGGCGAGGGAAGTTTACAAACATTAAACACTTCACTTTTACAAATAAAGAGCCATCATCAATAATAAATGATAAATAAATCAATAAATCAATCCAAAAAAAATTTTTGGGGGGGGGAAGAGAGAGGGCGGGGGGGAAGAGAGAGGGCGGGGGGGGAAGAGAGAGGGCGGGGGGGGAAGAGAGAGGGCGGGGGGGGAAGAGAGAGGGCGGGGGGGGAAGAGAGAGGGCGGGGGGGGAAGAGAGAGGGCGGGGGGGGGAAGAGAGAGGGCGGGGGGGGGAAGAGAGAGGGCGGGGGGGGAAGAGAGAGGGCGGGGGGGGAAGAGAGAGGGCGGGGGGGGAAGAGAGAGGGCGGGGGGGGAAGAGAGAGGGCGGGGGGGGAAGAGAGAGGGCGGGGGGGGGAAGAGAGAGGGCGGGGGGGGGAAGAGAGAGGGCGGGGGGGGAAGAGAGAGGGCGGGGGGGGAAGAGAGAGGGCGGGGGGGGAAGAGAGAGGGCGGGGGGGGAAGAGAGAGGGCGGGGGGGGAAGAGAGAGGGCGGGGGGGAAGAGAGAGGGCGGGGGGGAAGAGAGAGGGCGGGGGGGAAGAGAGAGGGCGGGGGGGGAAGAGAGAGGGCGGGGGGGGGAAGAGAGAGGGCGGGGGGAGAGAGAGGGCGGGGGGGAAGAGAGAGGGCGGGGGGGAAGAGAGAGGCCGGGGGGGGAGGAGAGGACGGGGGGGGGGGAGAAAGAGAGGGCGGGGGGAGAGAGAGGGAAGAGAGAGGGCGGGGGGGGGGAAAAGGCGGGGGGGAGAGAGGGGGGGGGAAGAGAGGCCGGGGGGGAAAGAGAGGGGGGGGGGAAGAGAGAGGGCGGGGGGGGAAGAGAGAGGGCGGGGGGGAAGAGAGAGGGCGGGGGGGAGAGAGAGGGCGGGGGGGGAAGAGAGAGGGCGGGGGGGAAGAGAGAGGGCGGGGGGGAAGAGAGAGGGCGGGGGGGGAAGAGAGAGGGCGGGGGGGGAAGAGAGAGGGCGGGGGGGGAAGAGAGAGGGCGGGGGGGGAAGAGAGAGGCGGGGGGGAAGAGAGAGGGCGGGGGGGAAGAGAGAGGGCGGGGGGGAAGAGAGAGGGCGGGGGGGAAGAGAGAGGGCGGGGGGGGAAGAGAGAGGGCGGGGGGGAAGAGAGAGGGCGGGGGGGGAAGAGAGAGGGCGGGGGGGAAGAGAGAGGGCGGGGGGGGAAGAGAGAGGCGGGGGGGAAGAGAGAGGGCGGGGGGGGAAGAGAGAGGGCGGGGGGGAAGAGAGAGGGCGGGGGGGGAAGAGAGAGGGCGGGGGGGGAAGAGAGAGGGCGGGGGGGAAGAGAGAGGGCGGGGGGGGAAGAGAGAGGGCGGGGGGGGAAGAGAGAGGGCGGGGGGGAAGAGAGAGGGCGGGGGGGAAGAGAGAGGCGGGGGGGAAGAGAGAGGGCGGGGGGGAAGAGAGAGGGCGGGGGGGGAAGAGAGAGGGCGGGGGGGAAGAGAGAGGGCGGGGGGGGGAAGAGAGAGGGCGGGGGGGGAAGAGAGAGGGCGGGGGGGGGAAGAGAGAGGGCGGGGGGGAAGAGAGAGGGCGGGGGGGGGAAGAGAGAGGGCGGGGGGGGAAGAGAGAGGGCGGGGGGGAAGAGAGAGGGCGGGGGGGAAGAGAGAGGGCGGGGGGGGAAGAGAGAGGGCGGGGGGGAAGAGAGAGGGCGGGGGGGAAGAGAGAGGGCGGGGGGGAAGAGAGAGGGCGGGGGGGAAGAGAGAGGGCGGGGGGGAAGAGAGAGGGCGGGGGGGAAGAGAGAGGGCGGGGGGGAAGAGAGAGGGCGGGGGGGAAGAGAGAGGGCGGGGGGGAAGAGAGAGGGCGGGGGGGAAGAGAGAGGGCGGGGGGAAGAGAGAGGGCGGGGGGGAAGAGAGAGGGCGGGGGGGAAGAGAGAGGGCGGGGGGGAAGAGAGAGGGCGGGGGGGAAGAGAGAGGGCGGGGGGGAAGAGAGAGGGGCGGGGGGGGAAGAGAGAGGGCGGGGGGGAAGAGAGAGGGCGGGGGGGAAGAGAGAGGGCGGGGGGGAAGAGAGAGGGCGGGGGGGAAGAGAGAGGGCGGGGGGGAAGAGAGAGGGCGGGGGGGAAGAGAGAGGGCGGGGGGGAAGAGAGAGGGCGGGGGGGAAGAGAGAGGGCGGGGGGGAAGAGAGAGGGCGGGGGGGGGAAGAGGGCGGGGGGAAGAGAGAGGGCGGGGGGGGAAGAGAGAGGGCGGGGGGGAAGAGAGAGGGCGGGGGGGAAGAGAGAGGGCGGGGGGGGAAGAGAGAGGGCGGGGGGGAAGAGAGAGGGCGGGGGGGGAAGAGAGAGGGCGGGGGGGAAGAGAGAGGGCGGGGGGGAAGAGAGAGGGCGGGGGGGAAGAGAGAGGGCGGGGGGGAAGAGAGAGGGCGGGGGGAAGAGAGAGGGCGGGGGGGAAGAGAGAGGGCGGGGGGGAAGAGAGAGGGCGGGGGGGAAGAGAGAGGGCGGGGGGGAAGAGAGAGGGCGGGGGGGAAGAGAGAGGGCGGGGGGGGAAGAGAGAGGGCGGGGGGGAAGAGAGAGGGCGGGGGGAAGAGAGAGGGCGGGGGGAAGAGAGAGGGCGGGGGGAAGAGAGAGGGCGGGGGGGAAGAGAGAGGGCGGGGGGAAGAGAGAGGGCGGGGGGGGAAGAGAGAGGGCGGGGGGAAGAGAGAGGGCGGGGGGAAGGGAGAGGGCGGGGGGGAAGAGAGAGGGCGGGGGGGAAGAGAGAGGGCGGGGGGAAGAGAGAGGGCGGGGGGGAAGAGAGAGGGCGGGGGGGAAGAGAGAGGGCGGGGGGAAGAGAGAGGGCGGGGGGAAGAGAGAGGGCGGGGGGGAAGAGAGAGGGCGGGGGGGGAAGAGAGAGGGCGGGGGGAAGAGAGAGGGCGGGGGGGAAGAGAGAGGGCGGGGGGAAGAGAGAGGGCGGGGGGGAAGAGAGAGGGCGGGGGAAGAGAGAGGGCGGGGGGGAAGAGAGAGGGCGGGGGGAAGAGAGAGGGGCGGGGGGGAAGAGAGAGGGCGGGGGGGAAGAGAGAGGGCGGGGGGGAAGAGAGAGGGCGGGGGGGAAGAGAGAGGGCGGGGGGAAGAGAGAGGGCGGGGGGGAAGAGAGAGGGCGGGGGGGAAGAGAGAGGGCGGGGGGAAGAGAGAGGGCGGGGGGGAAGAGAGAGGGCGGGGGGAAGAGAGAGGGCGGGGGGGAAGAGAGAGGGCGGGGGGGAAGAGAGAGGGCGGGGGGGGAAGAGAGAGGGCGGGGGGGAAGAGAGAGGGCGGGGGGGGAAGAGAGAGGGCGGGGGGAAGAGAGAGGGCGGGGGGGAGAGGGCGGGGGGAAGAGAGAGGGCGGGTGGGGAAGAGAGAGGGCGGGGGGGAAGGAGAGGGCGGGGGGGAAGAGAGAGGGCGGGGGGGGAAGAGAGAGGGCGGGGGGGAAGAGAGAGGGCGGGGGGGGAAGAGAGAGGGCGGGGGGGGAAGAGAGAGGGCGGGGGGGAAGAGAGAGGGCGGGGGGGAAGAGAGAGGGCGGGGGGGGAAGAGAGAGGGCGGGGGGGGAAGAGAGAGGGCGGGGGGGAAGAGAGAGGGCGGGGGGGGAAGAGAGAGGGCGGGGGGGGAAGAGAGAGGGCGGGGGGGAAGAGAGAGGGCGGGGGGGAAGAGAGAGGGCGGGGGGGGGAAGAGAGAGGGCGGGGGGGGAAGAGAGAGGGCGGGGGGAAGAGAGAGGGCGGGGGGGGAAGAGAGAGGGCGGGGGGGGAAGAGAGAGGGCGGGGGGGGAAGAGAGAGGGCGGGGGGGGAAGAGAAGGGCGGGGGGGGAAGAGAGAGGGCGGGGGGGGAAGAGAGAGGGCGGGGGGGGAGAGAGAGGGCGGGGGGGAAGAGAGAGGGCGGGGGGGAGAGAGAGGGCGGGGGGGAGGAGAGAGGGCGGGGGGAGGAGAGAGGGCGGGGGGAGGAGAGAGGGCGGGGGGGAGGAGAGAGGGCGGGGGGGAGGAGAGAGGGCGGGGGGGAGGAGAGAGGGCGGGGGGGAGGAGAGAGGGCGGGGGGGAGGAGAGAGGGCGGGGGGGGAAGAGAGAGGGCGGCGGGGAGGAGAGAGGGCGGCGGGGGGGGGGGGGGGGGGGGGAAGAGGCGCTGAACGGGCTTCCGCCGACACTTCGGGCGGGGCCCGCCCCCAGGCGAGATGCTGGGGGGTGGGGGTGGCGGGGAGAAGGCTGAACGGGAGTGAGGGAGCTGAACAGGAGCAAAGTCCGAATCCCGATCTTCGCCCGGTGAGCCCATTCGGCCAGGGGTAGGGTCGGGCCCCTCCCACGCAGTCTCGGGAACCTGGAACTACTGCACATGCGCGCACACTCTCGCGCACATATGCAGAAGTCCCAGCACTATTTTCAGCGCCGGGCCCGACCCCTTGTGCTGCGCCACGCCGAGCACAAAGACGTCCTGTGGAGACAGGAGAATCACACAGTAAGTTTTCGGCGCCCTTTTTCTTCCAGAAAGTCGCCGCACCTTATGGAGATGCACCGTTTTTCCAGAGGGCGGAAACTTGGGCCCAATGAGTGGAGGATGGAGGTGGTCGCTAATATGACCAGAGTGGTAAACAGAACAAGCCAAGGCCCCTGAAGTAAATGGGAAAATTCAGATGCAAGCCATCTACTATGTCACAGAATGACTGGAGGTAAAATTAGTACGGGATGAATATAGCTTTTGTGGAAGATAATAGGATAACATCTCGATGTCCACGGTGCTAGAGCTCAAATGCTTTGAAGATTTACACAGTAATGACAAATGATCCAGCGTATCCAGGTGTGCACCAACAGAACGCCCTGCCCAAGACTGGTCATTAGGCCAGAACTTTCTAAATGACTGAGTGTAAGCAGCTTTCACAACTTTAGAAAGCATTGATGAGGTGCTTAGGACAGTCGAATATTTTTTTTTGAATATTAAGACAATCAAGGGATATGGGGATAGTGCAGGAAAGTAGAGTTGAGGTAGAACATCAGCCATCTTATTGAATGGCACAGCAGGCTCAAGGGGCCAAATGGCATACTCCTGCTCCTAACTCTTGTGTTCTTAAGACCGACCAAAGGATCAGGTTTCTCTTTAGAAGAGCCAACAACTGTGGGATCAGGACAGAAGACGAGTGGAAAGGAGGATTAATAGAAATTAGAAGAGACCACTGTGGCAAGGGAGCGCAGAGCAGCTGCTGGAGAGGCAGAAAGTAGCAGTTGACATTTTTTCTTTCAATTAAACTGCATTTTCAGCTCCAATGATGAATTTGCAGAAGATATGAGCAGAGATGAGACTGATCCAGGATACCTCAAGTATATCAAACTGCCGAGTGCGATAAACAGAAGTGACAAGGATGAGTGAACCAAGATGTAGTATCAGATCTGACAGAAGGGTTAACATTTGTGCATGAAACTGCCCACAACAATTAGAATGAGGTTAGTTACTTTACTGGCACAGATAAACAGGTGAAAGTAGTATTTAAACAAGAATTCTCCAAAACCATTCCAGCTAGCTGTCTTAAATTCCCAAAGATGAAGAAACCAATTTGTTGCAGTGTGCTGAGAGGTAAATGGCGAACCCCACTTGTTGCTCTTTACAGATTGTTTAACCAGCCATTGGTGAATACCCAAGGACAGAAATAAGTATCTTGATTTGTAACCTGCTAACAATTCTGCACACACAAACCTGCGCAGTTGCTTCACTACAGTTGCAGGTGCCATGGGATCCATCATGTATGGTCAATAAATTAGGTTCCACAGCTCTAGGAGTTCCAGCATGTTAGAAAACCACTTCAACTAGAAATTGCTCGAAAGATGGCACAATACATGCTCCGAAAGTCTCTCTTGTAACTACCTCCTAAACACACCGCTGCGCTACACATACTAATTAGGTAATCAAAGCAGTTGCATTATATACAATTTGTTTTTCCATGATCACAATAGCTGTCAGCTTGGGCTCAGTTGGAAGCCTTCTCATCTCTGCGTTAGAAAGCTGTGGTTTCAAGTTCCATCTAGGTTTAAGCTCCCATGCATACTGAAGGGATGCTGCATTAGTAGATATACTGCCCTTTGGATACATTAAACAAGGTCGCTTCTTATTTCAGTCATTCAAATAGATGTTAAAGATCCATGCCACCAGAGAATTTTTCTGCTGTCCTGCCTAACATTGTTCCTTCAACTGATACCTGTACCATTTACTGACTATTCACCTCATTGGTGTTCAAGATGTTTCTGCCATCTTTGCCCATAAAAGTCTCTGCACTTCAAAAGCAACTTGATGTGAAGTGCTTTGAAATGTATCAATTTTATAGGGAATTATGTAACATAAATGCAAGTATTTAAATAACCATACCAAGATGCACAAGGTACTAATAGCTTACATCATTACAAATGCATTAACAAATTGAAGGAGTTGAATATTTAAAATCAACTTCAACAGTGCTTCAATAAAATTACTAAATTTTGCAAACATTAATTTATGGTTAGGCTAAATTAAAAGGGTTCACAGCTTAAACACAATTCTGAGTTGAAACTCATGATCAAGTTCACAATTAAGGGAATTTTAAAAAGAAACCTAATTTTTAGTTTAATCTATGGCAGATATGTTCAAATAGTTTTTTTCCCCCCCCAAACTGTTGCTAGCTTTCTCATCCTCCAACTTTTACAAACACGTATTAATGCTACTGATCTAACAATAAAGCTCAACTACCTAGACATCAGAAGATTGATGGTCTATTCTGCCTCATCCATCTTTGCAACAATGACCTTAATGCAGTTAATGCACTGTTATGTAGTTAATCCAAAATATCCACAAAGACACCATATGGCACTGAAAGAATGGAGATGCATTAGAGCAGGGTACCCATATGAAGACATTACATTTGGAAAAGCTAGTCATGGTATTTACTGGCCCAGAAAAAAAACACTTCTCCACAATCCATATGTACAAAATAGTTGTATTGTATGGTATTAAATGCTAAATATTTCATTCATGGTGTTCCTAGGACTCAGCTAAGATTAACCATTACAAACTATCGGCTAAGATAGGTCTAAATATTATGTAATGTTAAGCCTGGACAGTCAACATGGGCCTGTCTGAAAGCAGGCAGCACACAAGACAATCAATGTAGAAAAAAACTAAAGATGGATTTTAAGATTAGAAGCACGGGGTTAAAAAGAAAGTAAGAAACAATGGACTGGGTCATTTGAAAGGTATTTTCCACAAGTCCATCTTTTTGACCATCTGCTCCATTGGAAACAGTTTCCAAGTTGTTGAAATTTAGGCCCCAAGTTTTGACATGATTTGCTCCTGATTTTTTTTTTTTTTAGGAGCAACTGGTGTAGAATGGAGTATCTTAGAAATTGGAATTCTCGCCATTTAGTTTGCTCCAGTTCTAGTCAGTTAGAACAGTTTCACTTTGGAACAGAATTTTTTTCTCAAAAGGGGGCGTGTCCGGCCACTTACGGCTGTTTTCAAAGTTTCGTCAGTGAAAACTTACTCCAAACTAACTTAGAATGGAGAAAGTGAAGATTTTTGTACGCTCGAAAAAACCTTGTCTACACTTTAGAAAATCAGGCGTAGGTTACAAATCAGGTGTAGGGAATGGGGGGAGGGGGGTTTAAAAGGAAGTTTACAAACATTAAACACCTCAGTTTTACAAATAAAGAGCCATCATCAATAATAAATGATAAAAACATCAATAAATCAACCAATAAATCAATCAAAAAAAATTTATAAGAAATCATTTTTTTTTAAATCAATAAAACAAAACATTTTCTACTTACCAACTTGCAGCACCGGGAGCCCTCCAACAGAGTGCTGGGATGCCCGCCCCCCTCAGTGTGTCTCTGTCAGTGTCTCTCATTCTCTGTCTGCCAGTGTCTGTGTTTCGGGGAGGGATGGGGGGGGGGGGGGGGGGGGGGAAGAGGGATGGGGGGGGGGGGAAGAGGGATGGGGGGGGGGAAGAGGGATGGGGGGGGAAGAGGGATGGGGGGGGAAGAGGGATGGGGGGGGGAAGAGGGATGGGGGGGGGGGAAGAGGGATGGGGGGGGGGAAGAGGGATGGGGGGGGAAGAGGGATGGGGGGGGGAAGAGGGATGGGGGGGGGAAGAGGGATGGGGGGGAAGAGGGATGGGGGGGGGAAGAGGGATGGGGGGGGAAGAGGGATGGGGGGGAAGAGGGATGGGGGAGGGGGGAAGAGGGATGGGGGGGGGAAGAGGGATGGGGGGGGAAGAGGGATGGGGGGGGAAGAGGGATGGGGGGGGAAGAGGGATGGGGGGGGAAGAGGGATGGGGGGAAGAGGGATGGGGGGAAGAGGGATGGGGGGGGAAGAGGGATGGGGGGGGAAGAGGGATGGGGGGGGGAAGAGGGATGGGGGGGGAAGAGGGATGGGGGGGGAAGAGGGATGGGGGGGGAGGGAAGAGGGATGGGGTGGGGGGGGGAGGGGATGGGGTGGGGTGGGGGGGGGAGGGAAGAGGGATGGGGTGGGGGGGGGAGGGAAGAGGGATGGGGTGGGGGGGGGAGGGAAGAGGGATGGGGTGGGGGGGGGAGGGAAGAGGGATGGGGGGGGGGGGGGGAAGAGGGATGGGGGGGGGGAAAAGGAGATGGGGGAGGGAGGCTGAACGGGCCGCGCCCAGCCGGGCCCGAGACTTCGATCAGGGCCCAAGACTTCGGGCAGGGCCCATCCCCAGCACCAGATTTACAGGTAGGTGGCGTTGGGTCGGGTCGGGGGGAGCGCGGGTCGGGGAGTGGTGGGAGGGAGGTCGGTTCGGTTCGGGTCAGGGGGAGCGAGGGAGGGAGGTCAGGGGGAGGGAGTCGGGTCGGGTCCAGTCCGGGGGGTCGGGTCGGGTCGGGGGGGGGGGGGGGGGGGGAAGCGGGAGTCGGGTTCGGTCGGGAGGAAGCAGGAGCTGGGCGTGGGAGGCAGTCTTATGCACGCAGCCCCAGTGAGGTCATTCGGCCAGGGCTAGGGGCTGCGTGCTTCGGCCCCTCCCACAGAGTTTTGGGCGCCTGGAGCTACTGCATATGCGCGCCCTACTGTAGCGCGCATGTGCAGAGGTCCCGGCACTGTTTTCAGCGCAGGGACCTGGCTCCGCCCCCTACAGTTCCTGCTGCGCCGCGCCGAGGGCCAGAGGGCCTGCAGGGAGCTGGAGAATCTGGAAGTTTTTTTTAGGCGCACTTTGTGGCGCGAAAAATGGGCGTCCAGGTCGGGACTGCGCCGTTCTAGGCGCGAAAACTTGGGCCCATACAGGTGGCCCAGATTTTGCAATACTGCTAGAATAGAAGCACCATTTGCTCAAGTTTAAATGTTCCTTATACATTTTATCCATGACATGAACTTGATGTTATTTATAACAATAAAAATGCCAACATACCCAACGGTTTGCACTTATCAATCAGATCAAAGTTAGCCTGTCCTATATGGTCATGGTGCAACATCCCCTCCCCTCCCCTCTCCTCCCCTCCCCTCATCTCATCATCTCATCTCCTCCAACCCCCTTCCCTCTCACCAGCCACGCATTTCTTGAGAAGAAATACTTATGTCATAGAAACATAGAAAATAGGTGTAGGAGCAGGCCATTCAGCCCTTCTAGCCTGCACCGCCATTCAATGAGTTCATGGCTGAACATGAAACTTCAGTACCCACTTCCTGCTTTCTCGCCATACCCCTTGATCCCCCGAGTAGTAAGGACTTCATCTAACTCCCTTTTGAATATATTTAGTGAATTGGCCTCAACTACTTCCTGTGGTAGAGAATTCCACAGGTTCACCACTCTCTGGGTGAAGAAGTTTCTCCTTATCTCGGTCCTAAATGGCTTACCCCTTATCCTTAGACTGTGACCCCTGGTTCTGGACTTCCCCAACATTGGGAACATTCTTCCTGCATCCAACCTGTCCAAACCCATCAGAATTTTAAACGTTTCTATGAGGTCCCCTCTCACTCTTCTGAACTCCAGTGAATACAAGCCCAGTTGATCCGGTCTTTCTTGATAGGTCAGTCCCACCATCCCGGGAATCAGTCTGGTGAATCTTCGCTGCACTCCCTCAATAGCAAGTATGTCCTTCCTCAAGTTAGGAGACCAAAACTGTACACAATACTCCAGGTGTGGCCTCACCAAGGCCCTGTACAACTGTAGCAACACCTCCCTGCCCCTGTACTCAAATCCCCTCGCTATGAAGGCCAACATGCGATTTGCTTTCTTAACCGCCTGCTGTACCTGCATGCCAACCTTCAATGACTGATGTACCATGACACCCAGGTCTCGTTGCACCTTCCCTTTTCCTAATCTGTCACCATTCAGATAATAGTCTGTCTCTCTGTTTTTACCACCAAAGTGGATAACCTCACATTTATCCACATTATACTTCATCTGCCACGCATTTGCCCACTCACCTAACCTATCCAAGTCACTCTGTAGCCTCATAGCAGCTCACACTGCCATCCAACTTAGTGTCATCCGCAAATTTGGAGATACTACATTTAATCCCCTCGTCTAAATCATTAATGTACAATGTAAACAGCTGGGGCCCCAGCACAGAACCCTGCGGTACCCCACTAGTCACTGCCTGCCATTCCGAAAAGTACCCATTTGCTCCTACTCTTTGCTTCCTGTCTGACAACCAGTTCTCAATCCACGTCAGCACACTACCCCCAATCCCATGTGCTTTAACTTTGCACATTAATCTCCTGTGTGGGACCTTGTCAAAAGCCTTCTGAAAGTCCAAATATACCACATCAACTGGTACTCCTTTGTCCACTTTATTGGAAACATCCTCAAAAAATTCCAGAAGATTTGTCAAGCATGATCTCCCTTTCACAAATCCATGCTGACTTGGACCTATCATGTCACCATTTTCCAAATGCGCTGCTATGACATCCTTAATAATTTTCCATCATTTTACCCACTACTGAGGTCAGGCTGACTGGTCTATAATTCCCTGCTTTCTCTCTCCCTCCTTTTTTAAAAAGTGGGGTTACATTGGCTACCCTCCACTCGATAGGAACTGATCCAGAGTCAATGGAATGTTGGAAAATGACTGTCAATGCATCCGCTATTTCCAAGGCCACCTCCTTAAGTACTCTGGGATGCAGTCCATCAGGCCCTGGGGATTTATCGGCCTTCAATCCCATCAATTTCCCCAACACAATTTCCCGACTAATAAAGATTTCCCTCAGTTCCTCCTCCTTAATAGACCCTCTGACCACTTTTATATCCGGAAGGTTGTTTGTGTCCTCCTTAGTGAATACTGAACCAAAGTACTTGTTCAATTGGTCTGCCATTTCTTTGTTCCCCGTTATGACTTCCCCTGATTCTGACTGCAGGGGACCTACGTTTGTCTTTACTAACCTTTTTCTCTTTACATACCTATAGAAACTTTTGCAATCCGCCTTAATGTTCCCTGCAAGCTTCTTCTCGTACTCCATTTTCCCTGCCCTAATCAAACCCTTTGTCCTCCTCTGCTGAGTTCTAAATTTCTCCCAGTCCCCAGGTTCGCTGCTATTTCTGGCCAATTTGTATGCCATTTCCTTGGCTTTAATACTATCCCTGATTTCCCTAGATAGCCACGGTTGAGCCACCTTCCCTTTTTTATTTTTACGCCAGACAGGAATGTACAATTGTTGTAATTCATCCATGCGGTCTCTAAATGTCTGCCATTGCCCATCCACAGTCAACCCCTTAAGTATCATTAGCCAATCTATCTTAGCCAATTCATGCCTCATACCTTCAAAGTTACCCTTCTTTAAGTTCTGGACCATGGTCTCTGAATTAACTGTTTCATTCTCCATCCTAATGCAGAATTCCACCATATTATGGTCACTCTTCCCCAAGGGGCCTCGCACAATGAGATTGCTAATTAATCCTCTCTCATTACACAACACCCAGTCTAAGATGGCCTCCCCCCTAGTTGGTTCCTCGACATATTGGTCTAGAAAACCATCCCTTATGCATTCCAGGAAATCCTCCTCCACCGTATTGCTTCCAGTTTGGCTAGCCCAATCTATGTGCATATTAAAGTCACCCATTATAACTGCTGCACCTTTATTGCATGCACTCCTAATTTCCTGTTTGATGCCCTCCCCATCACTACTACTGTTTGGAGGTCTGTACACAACTCCCACTAACGATTTTTGCCCTTTAGTGTTCTGCAGCTCTACCCATATAGATTCCACATCATCCAAGCTAATGTCTTTCCTAACTATTGCATTAATCTCCTCTTTAACCAGCAATGCTACCCCACCTCCTTTTCCTTTTATTCTATCCTTCCTGAATGTTGAATACCCCTGGATGTTGAGTTCCCAGCCCTGATCATCCTGGAGCCACGTCTCCGTAATCCCAATCACATCATATTTGTTAACATCTATTTGCACAGTTAATTCATCCACCTTATTGCGGATACTCCTTGCATTAAGACACAAAGCCTTCAGGCTTGCTTTTTTAACACCCTTTGTCCTTTTAGAATTTTGCTGTACAGTGGCCCTTTTTGTTCTTTGCCTTGGGTTTCTCTGCCCTCCACTTTTCCTCATCTCCTTTCTGTCTTTTGCTTTTGCCTCATTTTTGTCTCCCTGCATAGGTTCCCATCCCCCTGCAATATTAGTTTAATTCCTCCCCAACAGCACTAGCAAACACTCCCCCTAGGACATTGGTTCCGGACCTGCCCAGGTGCAGACCGTCCGGTTTGTACTGGTCCCACCTCCCCCAGAACCGGTTCCAATGCCCCAAGAATTTGAATCCCTCCCTGCTGCACCACTGCTCAAGCCATGTATTCATCTGCGCTATCCTGCGATTCCTACTCTGACTAGCACGTGGCACTGGTAGCAATCCCGAGATTACTACTTTTGAGGTCCTACTTTTTAATTTAGCTCCTAGCTCCTTAAATTCTTTTCGTAGGACCTCATCCCTTTTTTTACCTATGTCGTTGGTACCAATGTGCACCACGACAACTGGCTGTTCTCCCTCCCATTTCAGAATGTCCTGCACCCGCTCCGAGACATCCTTGACCTTTGCACCAGGGAGGCAACATACCATCCTGGAGTCTCGGTTGCGTCCGCAGAAACGCCTATCTATTCCCCTCACCATGTCAGTTTAGAAAAAAGCTCTGGGAAATTTCAATGACCCCTGAAGGCAATCAAACCAGTTCCAGGAGAACACAGTGGCTGGGAGACGCATCCTCCCTGCAAATACTCACCCACCTTCTAGGTGTCATTACATTCGCCACTCAGAAACTCATCCAACTCTCTTCTGAATACTTGACACAAATCTGCACCCATTGCATGTGCAGGGAACTTGTTCCAAAAGTCAATGACTAAGAGTACCAACTTGTAACATCTAACCTTTTTCTATGCTTACTTGAAACACGCACACCCTCCCTCCCACTTGCCATGCAACCCTGAATGTATACATGCTTCGATTTGCTCCTACCCAAGTGCACAAACTACATTTACTTATATTAAAAGACATCTACCATATAACAGACCTATTCCCTTAGTGCACCTACTTCTGTCTGCAATGCATTTTTCACATGCAAGATCTCCACACAAGTCTGAAAACCTTGCAGACAGCTCCTTCAACTCTCTCATCCAGATCAATAATGAAGAGCAACAGCCCGAGTATCAATCCTTGTGGAACTCCACTAGTGACCAGTGCCCTTCTGACTAAGAGAATGCAATTAGTTCTTTATCTAAATTCTGCCTGCCAATTGCGTAGTACTCAACCTTATTTAATAGCCTTGGTCAAAAAGCAAGCAAGAGACAGACCGAGTACAGCCCCAATTCCTTTCAGCATCCTCAGGTGAAAGTCATGTCTAGCAGCCCAATTGTTTTGAGATCACCAATTTTAAACAGGAATTTAACTGTACCTATTTTATCAATTTCAGCATCAACCCTACAATGCATTATATTGGAAACCCTGCATAATTTGCCAATTAATACCTTTGCCATACCCGGTTACTCCATCCAAATCTGCTCTGAGGAATCCTTCAATGGTCCACAAAACTTTAACAGCCTTCAGACTCCTAACATAACTGGAAAAGACTTTGCTATTACTATCACACCTATTCATTGTCTCCAGTGTCCTTTTGGCTACTTTGATAGCTGTGTCAGTCACTATCCCGGTTCACTTGGGCATTATTTTCTTAAGCTTGTAAAAATATTACTGCTCAAGTATAATTTGTCCTTGGACATCACCGGTTAGCAAATTTGACTTTGTTTCACCATGTGCTCTTAGGGGTCTCGATCAGGCCAACATCGAAGCACTGACCACACTCGACCAGCTCCGTTGGGCGGGCCACATTGTTCACATGCCTGGCATAAGACTTCCAAAGCAAGCGCTCTACTCGGAACTCCTTCACAGCAAACGAGCCCCAGGTGAGCAGAGGGAACGTTTCAAGGACATCCTCAAAGCCTCCTTGATAAAATGCAACATTCCCACCGACACCTGGGAGTCCCTGGCCAAAGACCACCCTAAATGGAGGAAGAGCATCTGGGAGGGCACCGAGCACAGAGTCTCGTCGCCGAGAGCATGCAGAAAGCAAGCGCAGGCAGCGGAAGGAGCGTGCGGCAAACCAGACTCCTCACCCACTCTTTCCTTCAATGACAGTCTGTTCCACCTGTAACAGAGATTAATTCCCATATTGGACTGTTCAGTTATCTAAGAGTGGAAGTCTTCCTCGATTTCGAGGGACTACCTATGACATGGCTTCCTTTTGTACAAGGGTGGCTTTAAAGGCATTCCATTTTTATTCAGCGTTATTATTTCTGCCGAATTGAGCAACCAAGTCTTGCTCAAATCATCTTATGCCTTTGCAAATTTAGCCTCCTTAAAATCTGATACTAGCATAAAACTTTCAGCAGCTTTAGAGAAGGGGGGGGGGAGGGGAGAAGAGGGAGAGCATGTTAGAGAATGAGCAAGACAATTGCTAGAATACAATTTTTAAAATTGTATTCTAGCAATTGTCTTGCTCATTTTTGAGTTTCTACACCATATACAGTGTTATAAATGTTAACACCTGCACACTTGACATTTTAAAGATAAAAATTTTAAAAACATGGCATCTGTGGAGATTGTGCTGTATAAAATAAAAACTCAGTTTCTACTGCCACGAAAAAAAGCACATCTTACTGTCAACACAAGAAAAGCTGGTCTTCAAAGTATGTCTGGAATCACATTTAACATTCTAGTTACACATTGCTCCATTACATAATGCAGTAATGGAAAACAAATCGGAAGGCTCATTGCTACTTAGCATTGCACGACAGCTATGAAGATGGTGAGCCACATGTAAAACAATTAGTAAATATAAAACGATGGCTACCTAGAAGGTTACAAAACTACAATTTAAGAGAGAGTTTAGGCTTTATCAAACCATAAATACAAAGTACAAAGTTCAAGTATTTTATAATCTGATCCCCCTCCATTTAAATTAATCTCAATTTGGTTATAATCTATTCTATATTTTGTTTTAAAATGAAGAATTACAACTTATACACCTTGGCACTTTGATACTCGTGAAAATGTAATCTTTGGAGGTATTATTGCAGGATTACCAAGTAACAGATTGTACAGGAAAAGCAATACAGCATTATATTATATGCATTGGATAATATCGATTTTTAATAACTTATTCACAGACCAATAAATTTGACACCGAGCCACAGAAGAAATTAAGGCAGATGATCAAAAGCTTGTTTAAAGAGGTAAGTTTTAACAAGCGTCTTAAAGGAGGAAAGAGAGGTAAAGAAGCGTAGAGGTTTAGAGAGGGAGTTCCAGAGCTTAGGGCCCAGGCAGCTGAAAGCATGTCCTCCGATGGTTGAGCAGTTATAATGAGGGATGTTCAGAGACCAAAATTTGAGGAGTGCAGACATCTTGTGGGATTGTGAGGCTGAAAAAGATTAGAGATAGGGAGGGGCAAGTCCATGGAGTGATTTGTAAACAAGGATGAGAATTTTGAAATTGAGGCGTTGTTTAACTGGGAGCCAATGTAGGTCAGAAAGCACAGGGGTGATGGGTGATCTTGACGGTGCGGGTTAGTACACGGGCTGCTGAGTTTCGGATGACTTCAAGTTTACGTAGTGTGGAATGTGGAAGACCGGCCAGGAGTGAGCTGGAGTAGCCAAGTCTAGAGGTAACAAAGGCATAAATGAGAGTTTCAGCAGCAGAAAAGCTGAGGCCGGACGGAGGCAGGCAATGTTATGGAGGTGGAAAAAGGCGGTTTTAGTTATGCTGTGGATATGTGGCTGGAAACTCATTTCAAGGTCAAATATGACACCTAGGTTGCGAAGTCTTGTTCACCCTCAGATTGATGCTAAGGAGAGGGATGGAGTCAGTGGTTAGGGAACACAGTTTGTGGCGGGGATCAAAGATAATAGTTTCGGTCTTCCCAATATTTAATTGGAGAAAATTTCTGCTCATCCAGTACTTGATGTCAGACAAGCAATCTGACAATTTAGATACCAAGCAAGGGTCGGCAAACGTGGTGGACAGGTAGAGCTGGGTGTTGTCTGTGTACATGTGGAAACTGACTCTGTTTTCGGATGATATCGCCAAAGGGCAGCATATAGATGAGAAATAAAAGGGGACTAAGGACAGATCCTTGGGGAACACCAGAGGTAACGATGTGGGAGTGGGAAGAGAAGCCATTGCTGGAGATTTTCTGGCTACGATTAGATAGATTAATGACTTAAGATATAAAAAAAAATCACATGCAGTTTTTGCATAAAAGATGGAAGAAACAATATTTGTCAGATTTTTGATATACATATATCATAGTTTTTGGTCAATTTTGCACTAGACATGTCCTACAATGAACAGTTCCATAAACAGTTTATAAACATCTACAAAACTCATCCAAGTTTCATTCATTGACATATTAAACATGTCTTGTGCATTCATGCTTATCCTGCATATTTTTCATTTTTGGCACTTTTGCATTACAGGATTACCTCATTAACATTTCCCTCAGCAGTGTTCATCTAATTGCATTGCACCAATTTATCTTCACTTCTATCCACAATTTAGCATTTAACTGATTAAAGATTTTTGAGATACAGTGCATCATTCTAAATTATAGTCAGCAATACAGCAAAATCTATGAATAAATTGTGTTAATTAGTAGTTAATGGCAGATCATTAATGATAATAGGGTCATTTTCTCACTCCAAACTAGTATAGGCTGTGTTACTTCAGAACAGTTTTTAATTTCAATTAAAAAAACAAGATAGCAGGAGACTCCATCAAAAAAAAAACCATGGCCCATAACTCCACAGCAGTATAAACCACACAAACAGTTAACTGGTGCAGTGGCCATGTTTTATCACCATCAGCTGGCTTAGGAGCCAACAAAGCAGCCTTACTTTCATGGTTGTTTGGATTCTTCCCAGCCACTAGGAAAGGTACTCAAGGTGGGGAATGTAATTTGCTGGAGACAGTTTCCAAAAGCCAGAAAAATAAGGTGTGTCTGTCAGCTGAGTGCAAACACACAATTGTCACTGGAATGCATTTACTAGGCAGACTCGTAACAACTCAATCACCGAGCCTTTCCTGAAATCAGTCTTTAATAGATTGGCGCTACTTATGAGCCCTGGAGCAATTCTTTCTTCTCCATGAAATATAACTCAGATGTACACGCCTCAGATTGCAAAAATCTGAAATACTCCAAAAAGGTGAAATTTCTCACCTGTGACCCTACGTAACCATGATTGCTTTTTGCTCCAACATTCATTTTACTTGTGCAAGATATAGAGAATGCAACATTATGAACACAGCATTAAGGTATCACTCCACATCCAAAACTGGACAGATACCTTATTTCCTAGACAATTAGAGGAGGAAGCTACTATAGAACAGCAAATTTGACAGAGTCAACCGCGAGGGTCTATGGAGCCTCCTCCTCCTTTTTGGATGCCCCCAAAAGTTCATCACCATCCTCCGCCTGCTCCACGACAACATGTGCTGAGGAGACAGTCAAGGAGCAGCGTTGGTGAGGCCTATAAAAGGCCCGGCAGCAGCAGCGTCAAGGAGCAGCGTTGGTGAGGCCTATAAAAGGCCTACTGGTGCAGCTATAGTAGGGAGGCAAAATAGTAGAAAGAAAACAAAAGGTGACATCACAGACAAGGGGGTAAGTGATTGGTGAGTAAGGCTGCTTTGTTGGCCCCTAAGCCAGCTCATAATCAGTAAGTAAACTTTTAGCATTGTTGTTGCCAAATAAAGTTAATCTAAGGGTTAAGTCATGACAGGAGAGCTCGGACACGTGTTATGCTCCTTCTGTAATATGTGGGAAGTCAGGGACGCTTCTAGTGTCCCCGACGACTACGTGTGCGGGAAGTGCATCCGCTTGCAGCTCCTGACAGACCGCATTGCGGCACTGGAGCTGCGGGTGGATTCACTCTGGAGCATCCACGATGCTGAGGAGAACGTCAATAGCACGTTTAGTGAGTTGGTCTTACCGCAGGTAAAGGGTACACAGCCAGATAGGGAATGGGTGACCAACAGGAAGAGCAATGCAAGGGTCCCTTGCGGTCATCCCCTGCAAAACAGATACACCTCTTTTGGAACTGTTTTGGAGGGGGGGGGGGGGGGTATGACTCATCAGGGGAGAGCAGCAGCAGCCAAGATCATGGCACCGTGGGTGGCTCCACTGCACAGGAGGGCAGGAAAAAGAGTGGGAGAGCTATAGTGGTAGGGGATTCTAGTGTAAGGAGAATAGATAGACGTTTGTGCGGCCGCAACCAAGACTCCAGGATGGTATGTTGCCTCCCTGGTGCAAGGGTCAAGGATGTCTCGGAGCGGGTGCAGGACATTTTGAAAAGGGAGGGTGAACAGCCAGTTGTCGTGGTGTATATAGGTACCAACGATATAGGTAAAAAACGGGGTGAGGTCCTCCGAGACGAATTTAGGAAGCTAGGAGTAAAATTAAAAAGTAGGTCCTCAAAAGTAGTAATCTCAGGATTGCTACCAGTGCCACGTGCTAGTCAGAGTAGGAATCGCAGGATAGCTCAGATGAATACGTGGCTTGAGGAATGGTGTAGAAGGGAGGGATTCAAATTCCTGGGACATTGGAACCGGTTCTGGGGGAGGTGGGACCAGTACAAACCAGATGGTCTGCACCTGGGCAGGATCAGAACCAATGTCCTAGGGGGGAGTGTTTGCTAGCGCTGTTGGGGAGGAGTTAAACTAATATGACAGGGGGATGGGAACCTTTGCAGGGAGACAGAGGGAAGGAGAATGGGGGCAGAAGCAAAAGATAGAAGAAAAGTAAAAGCGGAGGGCAGAGAAACCCAAGGCAAAAAGCAAAAGGCCACATTACAGCAAAATTCTAAAGGTGCAAAGTGTGTTAGAAAGACAAGCCTGAAGGCTCTGTGCCTCAATGCGAGGAGTATTCGGAATAAGGTGGACGAATTAACTGCGCAGATAGCAGTTAATGGATACGATGTAATTGGCATCACGGAGACATGGCTCCAGGGTGACAAGGCTGGGAACTCAACATCCAGGGGTATTCAACATTTAGGAAGGATAGATAAAGGAAAAGGAGGCGGGGTGGCATTGCTGGTTAAAGAGGAAATGAATGCAATAGTGAGGAAGGACATTAGCTTGGATGATGTGGAATCGGTATGGGTGGAGCTGCGGAATACCAAAGGGCAGAAAACACTAGTGGGAGTTGTATACAGACCACCAAACAGTAGTAGTGAGGTTGGGGACAGCACCAAAGAAGAAATAAAGGATGCGTGCAATAAAAGTACAGCAGTTATCGTGGGTGACTTTAATCTACATATTGATTGGGCTAACCAAACTGGTAGCAATGCGGTGGAGGAGGATTTCCTGGAGTGTATTAGGGATGGTTTTCTAGACCAATATGTCGAGGAACCAACTAGAGAGCTGGCCATCCTAGACTGGGTGATGTGTAATGAGAAAGGACTAAATTAGCAATTTTGTTGTGCGAGGCCCCTTGGGGAAGAGTGACCAGAATATGGTAGAATTCTTTAAGATGGAGAGTGACAATTAATTCAGAAACTAGAGTCCTGAACTTAAGGAAAGGTAACTTCGATGGTTTTACGCGTGAATTGGCTAGAATAGACTGGCAAATGATACTTAATGGGTTGACAGTGGATAGGCAATGGCAAACATTTAAAGATCACATGGATGAACTTCAGCAATTGGAGTAAAAATAAAACAAGGAAGGTGGCTCAACCGTGGCTAATGAGAAATTAAGGATAGTGTTAAATCCAAGGGAGAGACATATTAATTGGCCAGTAAAAGCAGCAAACCTGAGGACTGGGAGAAATTTAGAATTCAACAGAGGAGGACAAAGGGTTTAATTAAGAGGGAGAAAATAGAGTACGAGAGAAAGCTTGCCAGGAACATAAAAACTGACTGCAAAAACTTCTACAGATGTGTGAAGAGAAAAAGGTTAGTGAAGTCAAACGTAGGTCCCTTGCAGTCGGATTTAGGTGAATTTATAATGGGGAACAAAGAAATGGCAGACCAATTGAACAAATACTTTGGTTCTGTCTTCACGAACGAAGACACAAATAACCTTCCGGAAGTACTAGGGGACCGAGGGTCTAGTGAGAAGGAGGAACTGAAGGATATCCTTATTAGGCAGGAAATTGTGTTAGAGAAATTGATGGGATTGAAGGCCGATAAATCCCCGGGGCCTGATAGTCTACATCCCAGAGTACTTAAGGAAGTGGCCCTAGAAATAGTGGATGCATTGGTGATCATTTTCCAACAATCAATCGACTCTGGATCAGTTCCTATGGACTGGAGGGTAGCTAATGTAACACCACTTTTTAAAAAGGGAGGGAGAGAGAAAACAGGTAATCATAGACCGGTTAGCCTGACATGAGTAGTGGGGAAAATGTTTGAATCAATTATTAAGGATAAAATAGCAGCACATTTGGAAAGCAGCGACAGGATCGGTCCAAGTCAGCATGGATTTATGAAAGGGCTTGACCAATCTTCTGGAATTTTGAGGATGTAACTAGTAGAGTGGACAAGGGAGAACCAGTGGATGTGGTGTATTTGGACTTTCAAAAGGCTTTTGACAAGGTCCCACACAAGATTAGTGTGCAAAATCAAAGCATATGGTATTGGGGGTAATGTACTGACGTGGATAGAGAACTGGTTGGCAGACAGGAAGTAAATGGGTCCTTTTCAGAATAGCAGGCAGTGACTAGTGGAGTGCTGCAGGGCTCAGTACTGGGACCCCAGCTCTTTACAATATACACTAATGATTTAGATGAAGGAATTGAGTGTAGTATCTCCAAGTTTGCAGATGACACTAAACTGGGTGGCGGTGTGAACTGTGAGGAGGACCCTAAAAGGCTGCAGGGTAACTTGGACAGATTAGGTGAGTGGGCAAATGCATGGCAGATACAGTATAATGTGGATAAATGTGAGGTTATCCACTTTGGGATCAAAAACACGAAGGCAGATTATCTGAATGGCAGCAGATTAGGAAATGGGGGGGTGCAACGAGACCTGGGTGTCATGGTTCATCAGTCATTGAAAGTTGGCATGCAGGTACAGCAGGCGGTGAAGGCAGCAAATGGTATGTTGGCCTTCATAGCTAAGGGATTTGAGTATCGGAGCAGGGAGGTCTTAACTGCAGTTGTACAGGGCCTTGGTGAGGCGTCACCTGGAATAGTGTGTTCAGTTTTGGTCTCCTAATCTGAGGAAGGACGTTCTTGCTATTGAGGGAGTGCAACGAAGGTTCACCAGACTGATTCCCGGGATGGCTGGTCTGACATATGAGAGACTGGATCAACTGGGCCTTTATACACTGGAGTTTAGAAGGATGAGAGGGGATCTCATAGAAACATGAGATTCTGACAGGCCTGGACAGATTAGATGCGGGAAGAATGTTCCCAATGTTGGGGAAGTCCAGAACCAGGGGACACAGTCTAAGGATAAGGGGTAGGCCATTTAGGACTGAGATGAGCAGAAACTTCTTCACTCAGAGACTTGTTAACCTGCCGCAGAGTGTTGAATATATCCAATGAATTGGCATCAAGAGGGAGTTAGATATGGCCCTTATGGCTAAAGGAATCAAGGGGTATGGAGAGAAAGCAGGAAAGGGGTACTGAGGGAATGATCAGCCATGATCTTATTGAATGGTGGTACAGGCTCGAAGGGCCGAACGGCCTACTTCTGCACCTATTTTCTACGTTTCTATGCAGGTCGTGATCCTTACCAACGGATGCATTGCAGACCCAATCCACGTCTGGACTGGGGTCAAACAGGGCTGCGTTATCGCCCCAACCCTCTTCTCAATCTTCCTTGCTGCCATGCTCCACCTCAGTCAACAAGCTCCCCGTTGAAGTGGAACTAAACTACAGAACCAGTGGGAACCTGTTCAACTTTCGCCATCTCTAGGCCAGGTCCAAGACCACCCCAACCTCTGCCGTCGAGCTACAGTACGCGGATGATGCCTGCATCTGCGCAGAGACTGAACTCCAGGACATAGATGACGTATTTACTGAGGCGTACGAAAGCATGTGCCTTACGCTAAACATCTGTAAGACAAAAGGTCCTCCACCAGCCTGTCCTTGCCGCATAGCACTGCCCCCCCCCCCCCCAGTCATCAAGATCCACGGTGCGGTGCTCGACAACGTGGACCATTTCCCATACCTCGGGAGCCTCTTAACAAGAGAAGACATTGACGAGATTCAACACCGCCTCCAGTGCAGCCTTTGGCTGCTTGAGGAAAAGTGTGTTTGAAGATCAGGCCCTCAAAACTGACACCAAGTTCATGGTCTACAGGGCTGTAGTAATACCCGCCCTCCTGTATGGCTCAGAGACATGGACCATGTGCAGTAGACACCAAGTCCCTGGAGAAATACAAATCCCCTGGGAGGGCAGACGCACTAACGTTAGCGTCCTCGACCAGGCCAACATCCCCAGCATTGAAGCATTGACCACACTTGATCAGCTCCACTGGGCAGGCCAGACACGAGACTCCCAAAGCAAGTGCTCTACCTGGAACTCCTTCACGGCAAACGAGCCAAAAGTGGGCAGAGGAAACATTGCAAGGCCTCCCTGAAAAAGTGCAACATCCCCATTGGCACCTGGGAATTCCCTGGCCAAAGACCGCCCTAAGTGAAGGACGCTGAGCACCTCAAGTCTCATCGCCGAGAGCATGCAGAAATCAAGCGCAGGTAGCGGAAAGAGCGTGCGGCAAACCTGTCCCTCATCGACTCTCACCTGTGACAGGGACTGTGGTTCTCGTATTGGACTGTTCAGCCACCCAAGGACTCATTTTAAGAGTGGAAGCAAGTCTTCCTAGATTCCAAGGCCCCAAGTTTCGTCCCGCGGCGGAAACGGCACACCTCCGAGCTGGGCGCCTGTTTTTCGCGCCGAAAACTGCGCTTAAAAAAAGTCCGATATTCTTGAGCTCCTTGGAGCTCGATGCCTGCTTGGCGCGGCGCGCTCTTCGCAGCAGGGGGTGGAGTCTAACACTCACGCCGATTTTCTAAGTAGCAGGGGGCGGGTACAATTTAAATTAGCCTTCGTGGTGCCGGCAACCCTGCGCGTGCGCGTTGGAGCGTGCGCGCATGCACAGTCTCAAACATTGGCACTCGGCCATTTTTAAAAGGACTGCAGAAAAAGTGAAGATTTGTTTCTTGGATCCACTGACGCCGCCCCATAAGCGTGGCCGAACGGCCTAAAGAATCTTAATCAGCTGCGTGTGTCCTGTGTTCTTTCTTCGGCTCCCGGCCAGTCACTGACGCCGCTGCTATCTCGTGGCCGAATAGCCTCACGTCCGTCCTTCCGCTCCTGATTCTTCAGCTACCTTCGAGCCACTGACGCCGCCCCATAAGCGTGGCCGAACGGCCTAAAGAATCTTAAATCAGCTGCATGTGTCCTGTGTTCATTCTTCGGCTCCCGGCCAGCCACTGACGCCGCTGCAATCCCATGGCTGAATGGCCTCAAGTCCGTCCGGGTGCTGCATCTTCACGGGGAATGAAGGCCTGCCTCAAGCACCGCAGCTCAGCTCGAAGGCTGCTTCCTGCCTACCACTGCCGTCGAGACACTGACGCCACACCCCTGCCTGTCTCCAACATGAAAGGCCTGCCTGAAGCACAGCAGCTCGAATGCTGCTGCTGTTTCACACAGGTAGGAAGATGGTTTATTTAATATTTTCTTTGCTTATACATTTTTATTCAGGTTTGATTTATTTGTATAATATTTGTATAAGTATAACTAAGGATTGATTGTAGAATTTAATGATTTCCCTTCCCCCCCTCACGCCTAATTTGTAACCTACGCCTGATTTTCTAAAGTGTAGACAAGGTTTTTTCGAGCGTACAAAAATCTTCACTTACTCCATTCTAAGTTAGTTTGGAGTAAGTTTTCACTGACGAAACTTTGAAAACAGGCGTAAGTGGCCGGACACACCCTCTTTTGAAAAAAAAATTCTGTTCCAAAGTGAAACTGTTCTAACTGACTAGAACTGGAGCAAACTAAATGGTGAGAATTCCGATTTCTAAGATACTCCGTTCTACACCAGTTGCTCCTAAAAATCAGGAGCAAATCATGTTGAAACTTGGGGCCCAAGGGACTGCCTATGATGATGATGATGATGAAGGTATCACTCCACATCCAAAACTGGACAGATACCTTATTTCCTAGACAATTACAGAGGAGGAAGCTACTATAGAATAGCAAACAGTTAGATGAGGCAAACTATTTTGAACTAATTGCAGACAATGCATCATTTTCAGAAGGTTTAAGAAATAGTCAACTTCAGATAGCCACCTTTTCCAATTCTACACTTCCAATTAACGTCAGACTTGAGTTTTCATTTTGTAAAATATGAAAGTTAAAGTGTCCTAGATAAAAGGACTTGCATATCAGGACTGAGTAATATGATTAGCTCTGACAATCATGCCACACTATAGACTCAGGATTCTTTTCCATGTCCTGCCTGAATTTTTCACAGCCGTTTCTAAAATGCTTTTAAACACAGTTGCATCTAGGCCAGACCTAAAAATCCCAACCATTTAGTTTTACAAATAATTTTTTTTATATAACAGTTTTTATACTTTGAGAAAAGACTGTAGAGCATTATTAGTTTATTAGCATAGAATAAATCTGTGTCAACTCCCAAGGTGAACCTTTTCAAATAGGATCAAGACAACAACCATATGGCAACCCGACACCATTAGTAATTAAGCAGAATTTCCCACAAGGGCTTATGTTTGAGATCGGAGGGCTTTTGAGGATGTGCTTGACTGAACTGACCAAGTAACTTTACTTTTACAATATTTTACTTTATCCAGCTACTAAATATTATGCTATTTTCAAACAAAAGATTTGAATACCTGCTGTTCAAGATTGAAATCAATATCAACTTTGGTTTGTCAGTTTAATAAAAAGCTTCTAAAAACAGAAGCCCATGACTGAAAATGTTTTAAAGGTGGACTTTCAAGATGTTACTTCAGCAGAGACTTCCTATTACGCTTTATTTGAAACTGAAAACCTGTAGCGTTTGACAATAAAATACTCCTAGGTTTTGTTTTTGTTGTAAGCTAGCCAGTCAAAAATAATTGGTAATTTATGATTTTCCTTCATCAAAACACTTCCCAAAGCATTTTTTGCTCCAACTGCAAATGAAACTATGTATAAATTTTTAATGGTACTGTTTTTACTGGCTGTTCACTAGCAGCAATATATACAAGTTATTTGCAGTAAATAGGTTTGAGCACATCTGTGGAAGGTAAATACTTGCTGCCAGTGACTGCCATGTTTCTTGGCCATGATAAACAAATTTAAGAACTCACCAACCCCAATAAATGCTTCCATTGTGATATTAAACATGGGTACATGTAGTTGTTCTAGGAGTTGCTTCTACAGTGCCAGAATTACAGCATCGTATAATATGGCTGTCGAAGCCACAGAAGCTGTAGCCAGCAGTATAGAACTTCCGAGAGACGCAGTATTTAAGAGCAAGTTACAAGGTTAACAATTCCATTGAGGTACTCGACATCAATCCACAACAGCAATGGTAGACTGGCTTGCAAAC
The DNA here is from genome assembly GCF_044704955.1 of Pristiophorus japonicus. NCBI lineage: Eukaryota > Metazoa > Chordata > Chondrichthyes > Pristiophoridae > Pristiophorus > Pristiophorus japonicus. Next base: position 14,011,272 of record NC_091992.1, on the reverse strand, counting down.
TTCACCTGAACTGTCAGAATTACTGCATTTCAATTGCCTCTCCATTGTATCAAGTCACATTTGTTAGCTTAATATTCTAAGTGGTTGCCATGTTAAGGAATCTGCCTCATTTATATTGCCGAGCATACAGCAAACACTGTCAAATAGTCCTACCTCAACACCTTTCCAAGACAGCAAAAAAGCAAGTCAATTCTCACTAGTTGTACAAAAACAACCTCCAAAGATAGAGTCTATGTATACACCTAGCCAGATAGGCAGTTGGAATTTGACACTCGCTGTATGGAGAATCACAGGCAAAATCCATACCACTGTATATGGTGTGCTGGAGCCTCATCTTACCAACTATATCAATTTGCCACATCATCCACAAAGCTCAAGCAAGTTGTTGAAACGGCCAAAGTCACAAATGACATCCTATGTGACTGTAACTGTGGTAAACAATCCCTCCTGATCCATCTTGATCTGTCTCCAGCCTTTGACACACCATCCTCCTCCAATGCGCCTCCTCCATTGACCAACTGGATGGGACTGCCCTCCATCTGGTTCCATTCCCATCTATCCAGTCATAACCAGAGAATCAACAGCAATGGCTTCCCTTCCCACTCCAGAACCTTTACCTCAGAGTCCCAAAGATTTATCCTTGGGGGCCCCCCCCCACTTCTCATCTACATGCCACCCCGCCACTCCTCGTCGACATAATCTGAAAACACGTCAGGTACGCAAACGCCACCCGCCTCTAACGCAACATCTCTCTCGACCCCTTCATTGCTTTTGATGTGTCACGGAATATTGGATGAGCAGAAATGTTCTCCAATTAAATATTGGGAAGGCCAAACACATTGGTCTAAGGTCCCCACCACAGACTTCATCCCCTAGCCTCAGCTTATCTGCTGCTGAAACTCTCAACCATGCCTTTGTTACCTCTAGACTCAACTATTCCAATACTCTCCTGGCCAGCCGCCCCTCATGCATTCTCCATAAACTTGCTCATCCAAATCTCTGCTGCTTGTATCCTAACTTGCATTAAGTTCTGTTCGTCCATAATCCCTGTGCTCACTGACCTACATTGGCTCCCGGCCTCTTACAGCAATGCCTCGATCTTAAAATTCGCATCCTAGTCTTCAAATCCCTCCACGACCTAGCCCCTCCCTAACTCCAACATCCTCCAGCCTCAAACCGTCCGAGATCTCTCCACTCCTTTAATTCTGGCCTCTTGCGGATCCCCAATTTTCTTCACCACCACATGCTGCCATACTTTCAGCTGCCTAAGCCCCAAGCTATGCAATTCCCTCCGAGCATCTCTACCTCCTTTTAAGACACTCCATAAACCCCCTTTCTTTGACCAAGCTTTTGGTCACCTGTTCTAATATCACTACATGGTTTGGTGTCAAATTTTGTTTGCTAATCACTACTGTAAAGCACCTTGGGACCTTTTACGATGTTAAAGGCGCTATATAAATGCAAGTTGTTGTGAAGCATCTTTTAGCAGATTATGGTAAATATATATTAAATATACATGACACATTTGTCTACAATCTTGTGACAATTAGCATGACTTTTCTCTTTCATTTTATCTATTCTTCTCCCCGCCCTCACTTTTTTCAAATTATCAGATGAAGACCGACCATGCACAATTCTTGAAAATAGCATATTTCCAGTATAACTGGTTTATTGCATTTAGTGGCACAGCCATTACTAAGGAAAGTTCCAACAAACACTTAGCACAGGGATCACTACTAGCAGCCTTAGATAAAAGGGGTGGGGAAGAGAGATTTATCATCAATTGTCATAGAAATTTCACGATATTACACCTGAGAAGCAGACATTCAAAATAGTAAATGCATCAACTTCAGTCTTCCTGATTACAAACAGAAGAAAAGCTTTATATTTCAAGCTTAAAGCTGTGGAAAGGGGAATTGAAAGGGGATTTGAACAGTAACTATGGTGATTTTCTCAAATTTCATTTAGACTTGTATTTTACATCATCGTTTAGGTGCAAAATCAAACAGTACTACGGTCAACATACTTGGTATAGTTGGAAAATTGTCATTTTTTAATTCAGAATTTAGCTGCACACTGGGGTATCAAAAGCCATCACACAAGGCCCCACCACAAAACTGCTTTGATGTCTTACCCCCCCTCCCTTTTCTAAAGAAAGCAATTCATGTAGGGGCACAAGTAAAATCATCCCTTTTATATTACACTAAAATGGCCATTTTTAACATGCAAACCTAAACATGTCCACCCCGGTAGTGGTTGGGGAGTGGGGGGTGGAGTTATCTGATTGCCATCAGTAGAAAAATCATGAATACATTCCACCTGAATGTATTTTCATTGGCCCGGACTTTCCTCTTGACGGCAAAGGAACACCTCGCGTACAGTTGCCCAGAGACTTTTCACGAGCTAGTCAGCATAGATTTCTACTAATCCCACGTCTGATCCAGTGCGCTGCCTTCTACAGGGGATCTATGGAATCTGCGTGCAGTAAAATCTGCAGCAAGGAGGCTCTTCAACCAATCCGACTGAAGAATCTTCACCGAGACATGCAGACTGCAAACCAGTAAAAACAAGAAATATAAAGTACACAAATCATTGTAAAGGAAGCACAATAAAGATTGGGACACACAGATTGGAATAAGGGAGAGATTATAAAAGGGAACAGAAAAATTTAATTTAATTTTTTTTTTAATTTGCAACATTAAATTTTCTTCTGATGGAATGAGACTCCATGCTTCTGAAATGAATTTTTCAGGGCCAGAGAGGTTGTTCAGCAGTAATGATCATTTATTATGCTGTCTAAAAACTCACTTACCTCTGAATGCATGAATGCACCAGCCCCAATGTTTCCAGCCCTTCCACTAGTCTTGGACTAAGAAGACTAGTGGGTAATTACCTCAAGTTCACACTACAGGTATTAGTGATTTCAGTGCAGAGTCCATCAGCAAGAACTGCAACAACGGACCCTGTGGAAGAGCAAGTATCTGACAGCAACATTTTAGATTTCTACGTTTAACTATGAATGTGCGGATCCCAGAAATTGCTGTCAGATTTACCCTGTAATAACGACAAATGCTGTTGTCCACCGTTATTATTACGGGGGTGCAAGGAGGAAAGAGGAGGGGGTTGGGAGGAAAGAAGAGGGGGTTGGGGGGATGGGAGGAAAGAAGAGGGGGTTGGGGGGGATGGGAGGAAAGAAGAGGGGGTTGGGGGGGGGGGGGGGGGGGAAGAAGAAAGTGGAAGTACCCTCTTGATAAAATGGTACAAATTCTCTGGAAGGTCTGGAGCCAGCCCCTTGGACTTCAGTATCCTGAGGATCTTGTTCCCAGTAACACAATGCACCTGGGCAACACCATTGGAATCCGTTTTATTTTATTGTTTCAAGTTCTGAGTCCTTTCAATCTTTTCCATTTGGAAGGCTGCGCCCATATTCAGGATTCATTGCCGGGGCACGAGGAGAAACTCTTGCACAAGCAAAGCATTCATTTCACGGAGACCGCCCCAATCCTGCCCCCAAACAGCGGGCAACGTTAAACAGACAAGCCTGCCCAGGTCCCATCCTACTCACATCTTGCCTCCAATCTCTGCTTTCCTGCTACCCCCGCTCCCCCGAACATCTCCACGACAGTCCCAAGGAACACTCGATGGCCTCAGTCAGAGAGAGCAATCAAGGCTTCGACGACATTTCCCAGTTGCTCCCGGAGACCACGCTCTCTGCTGTGCCTAAAACTTACCGAGGAATTCTCCCTGGTCCTCAGGAAGTCTTCGGGCTTGGCGTAGCGCACCACATCCGAGAAATCTCCATCTCGTTCGTAATGAGTTCGACATCTTCCTTCTTGATGGTCACTTTTGCCAGTTCCTTCTCCCTTTCTTGTTAGGCTCTCTGTTCCCAGGATCTCCTGTCTCCGATGACAGACATTGCCGTCTCCAGATCGGAGCTCAGAATCTCCTCCTCTCCCGCATAGTTGGTCACTTGCTCCAGGAGCCCATTCAGCCAGGGCTAGGGGAGGCGTGCTTCGGGCCCCTCCCACACAGCCTGCAGAGATTCAGGGGCGAGGAGCTACTGCACACACGCGCACACTATAGCGCGCATGTGCAGAGATCCCGGCTCGGTTTTCAACGTCGGGACCTGACTCCGCCCACCCCCACTGGATGTGGTGCGCTACGCCAAGCCCGAAGACGCCCCGAGAAGCAGGGAGAATTCCTCGGTAAGTTTTAGGCGCACTGTGTTCCAGAAAGTCAGCGCACCTCCGTTCTAAGTATTGTGGCAAACTTGGGCCCCTTTGTGTGGTCAGCTTCAATTATCCTTTTAGTTCAACTAGTCGGTTTCACGTTCCAAGTTATTAAAAACTCCCGTGCTTCGAAAGGTGGGGAGTGCTCGAGTTTACATATACTTCTTATAAACATAACTTGTGAATTATACAAGCACCTAACACTTTGTTGTTTGAAGTTAGGTAAAGTCCAGCCAATGTTAAGATCGATCTGAAGGGAGGAGGCTCGAGTGGAGCATGGACTGGTTGGGCCAAATGGCCTGTTTGTGCTGGATAGTCTATGTAATCTCTGAAAGCAGTACAAGTTCGAAAATGTCAAAGGACACTTTGAAGCATGGTTATGCACCTTTATGAGTAGGTCAATATGGATTTTTCTTCCCTTCATTCTACAATAGTTGTGGTACAGCATCACTTCAGTAGATGTAAATCTACACTGCTCAACTTGGCTACACACAAACAGCAAAAGCACAGGTTGAAGTGGTTTAAAAAAGGGGCTGTGTTCAGTTTTGAATTATATTAATATTTCATTGCAAATGTATTTTGAGTTTTTCCTCCTAAATTAACCACATCTGAAAAATTAATTCCCAACATGCCATAGAACTTTTAAAATGTTAGCTAAATCATAGCAAATTAGATAGGGAGCCCAACAACCTTTAAGCCTGTTTGCTTTCTACTTGGTAAACAATGAATGTTGACGTTACAAGATATATTTATTATGCTTTTAAAACTGCAGGGAATGTCAAATTTGCAGTTCTCTGTTGGCTACATTTAAAAATAGAAACTGTTCAATTCAGCTTGTTCTAGCGGCGAAAAGAAAAAGACGTATTTATACCTTTCACTGCTTAGTGATGGGGAACATGGAGATGGCAAAAACTCTGAACAAATATTTTGCATCAGTCTTGATGGTAGAGGACACTAAAAATATCCCAACAGTGGATAATCAAGGGGCTATGAGGGGGGGGGGGGGGGGGGGGAAAGAGGGACTTAACACAAAATCACAATCACCAAGGAGGTGGTACTCAGTAAGATAATGGAACTAAACGTGGATAAATCCCCTGGACCTGATGGCTTGCATCCTAGGGTCTTGAGAAGTAGCGGCAGGGATAGTGGATGCATTGGTTGTAATTTACCAAAATTCCCTGGATTCTGGGGAGGTCCCAGTAGATTGGGGAAGCTACAAATGTAACACCCATATTTAAAAAAGGAGGCAGATAAAAAAAAGCAGGAAATTATAGACCAGTTAGCCTAACATCTGTGGTTGGGAAAATGTTGGGAATCCATTATTAAAGAAGCAGTAGCAAGACATTTGGAAAAGCATAATTCAGCCAGGCAGTCAGCATGGATTTATGGAGGAGAAGTCGTGTTTGACAAATTTGCTGGAGTTCTTTGAGGATGTGACGAACAGGGTGGATAAAGGAGAACCAGTGGATGTGGTGTATTTGGACTTCAGAAGTCATTTGACAAGATGCCACATAAAAGGTTACTGCACAAGATAAAAGTTCACGGGTTTGGGGGTAATATATTAGCATGGATAAAGGATTGGCTAACTAAAAGAACAGAGAGTCGGGATAAATGGTTCATTCTCGGGTTGGCAATCAGTAACTGGTGGGGTGCCGCAGGGATCAGTGCTGGGACCCCAACTATTTACAATCTATATTAATGACTTGGAAGAAGGGACCGAGTGTAATGTAGCCAAGTTTGCTGACGATAAAGATGGGAGGAAAAGCAATGTGTGAGGAGGACACAAAAAACCTGCAAAAGGACTGTGAGTGGGCAAACATTTGGCAGATGGAGTATAATGTTGGAAAGTGTGAGGTTATGCACTTTGGCAGAAAAAAAAAATCAAAGAGCAAGTTATTATTTAAATGGAGAAAAATTGCAAAGTGCTGCAGTACAGCGGGACCTGGGGGCCCTGGTGCATGAAACACAAAAGGTTAGTATGCAGGTACAACAAATTATCAGGAAAACCAATGGAATCTTGCCTTTATTGCAAAGGGGATAGAGTATTAAAGCAGGGAAGTCTTGCTACAGTTATACAGGGTATTGGTGAGGCCACACCTGGAATACTGCGTGCAGTTTTGGTTACCATATTTAAGAAAGGATATACTTGCTTTGGAGGCAATTCAGAGAAGGTTCACTAGGTTGATTCCAGAGATGAGGAGGTTGACTTATGAGGAAAGGTTGAGTAGGTTGGGCCTCTACTCATTGGAATTCAGAAGAATGAGAGGTGATCTTATAGAAACGTATAAGATTATTAGGGGGCTTGACAAGGTGGATGCAGAGAGGATGTTTCCACTGTTGGGGGAGACTAGAACTAGAGGGCATAATTTTAGAATAGGGGCTGCCCATTTAAAACTGAGATGAGGAGGAATTTCTTCTGAGGGTTGTAAATCTGTGAAATTCGCTGCCTCAGAACTGTGGAAGCTGGGACATTGAATAAATTTAAGACAGAGATAGACAGTTTCTTAACCGATAAGGGAATAACGGGTTATGGGGAACAGGCAGGGAAGTGGACCAGAGTCCATGATCGGATCAGCCATGATCGTATTATATGGCGGAGCAGGCTCGAGGGGCCGTATGGCCTACTCGTGCTCCTATTTCTCATGTTCGCATTCATATACTTTACAGCCAATGAAGCACTTTAAGAAATGTGGCAGCCAATTTGCACACAGCAAGATCCTAAGATTAGCAATGTGATAATGACCAGATAATCTGTTTTACGTATTGATTGAGGGATAAATATTCGCCAGGACACTGGGGAGAACTCTCCTGCTCATCTTAGTGCCATGGGATCTTTTACGTCCACTCGAGGGGGCAGTTGGAGCATTGGTTTAATGTCTCATCCAAAAGACAGGAACTCCAAATGTCAACCTAGATTTTTGTGCTCAAGTCTCTGAACCCGGGGGGGGGGGCGCGGAGGGGTAGGTGGTAAGAGGCAAGAGTGCAACCAACTGAATCACAGCTGACTGAGCAGAAATCTACTTCAGTGAGTGTTTTTAGGAGCCTGCCAAATTTTCTTTTCCCCAGTGCCTGATGTAAATGGAAAATGGGAGCACGCTACACCAGGAGGCAGCTGTAGCACCATTCTCCCAAAATTTGTGCTGCAATCTAAAAAACGCTTGTATGATAGATCTCAGTTAACAAATGACTCGATGTGGGATACATGTTTAGTTGCAGGAGTCCAAAACTAGGGGTCATAAATGCAATAAAGTCACCAATAAATCCAATAGGGAACCATTGGAATGTGGAACGTGCTACCAACAAGTAGCTGAGATGCTTTTAAGAGAAAGAGAAAGGAATAAACAATTATACTGATAGATTTTAGAAGAGGGGAAGAGAGGAGGCAGCTCGTGGGGAGCACATGGACCAGTTGGGCCAAATGGTTGTTTGTGCTGTAACATCTATGTAATATATAACCATCTGTTTCATATACAAAAATATCCGATAGCCCTAAAAACAAAACAAGGATTTTCTTCAGTTTGATGAGGTTATCTCAAAGTAAACATTTAATATGCTTAACTGATGAGGTCTTGCTGTATCATTAATGCATACCACATTAAGCCACAGCAGCCCCAACTTCAACAGCAAAGTAAATAAGGTAGCTTCAATATGGTAGAAAATATTTAAATGAAGCTTCTGGAGACACAAGCTCGCCTCTTTTCTGGCTGCTGACAGGCTGAGCACTCCTCCTGCAGGTGCAGACCAGAAGTTCAATTTTCTGATGTGTGCCTATTCCAAATCTTTCCTAGCCATCAAAGGATAGCCAAGAATTTGCAATTTCAAATAATTACATGTACGCAACTTACCTGTTGCTCGTGATACCGGATCCATTCCACATCAGAACAGATCCCAAACCAGTGACCACCCCAGGCTGCACCACTGAGAATGCTAAAAGAAACTCATTGTAATTTTTGCCATACAACTACCAAGGCACCCAGACTACATGCAACTGTCAAGTAGATATGAATATTTCAGAAGCATTCCAAAACCAAATAAAACTCAATTTTGTGCATGAACCTGCATCTAAGTTAGTTATCCCAAAGGACATGCCCACCTTGTACAACTAGTGAGTTCAATTCTATAACATTTGTATAACAAGTGGCTAACGTTAAGTAGCACGATCTGTGATTGATGCTGTAACACCCGATAAAGCTAAATCAAAACAAAACCCAGTACATTGGGCCCAAGTTTCCACATGATTTGCGCCTGATTTTTTAGGAGCAACAGGTGGAGAACGGACTATCTTAGAAATCGCAATTCTCCACATTTTTTTTCTGCAGTTCTAGTCAGAACAGTTTCACTTTGGAACAGAATTTTTTCTTCAAAAGGGGGCGTGTCCAGCCACTAACGCCTGATTTCAAAGTTTCCACAGTGAAAACTTACTCCAAACTAAGTTAGAATGGAGCAAGTGAAGATTTTTGTAGAACTGAAAAAACCTTGTCTACACATTAAAAAATCAGGCGCAGGTTACAAATTAGGCATCCAGAACGAGGCTGCGGGGGGGGGGGGGGGGGGGGAGGGAAGTCATTAAATTCTATAATAAATCCTTATTTATACTTATACAAATAAATCCAACCTGAATAAAAATGTATAAACAAAGAAAAGATCTTACCTGTGTGAAAGTGCTTCAGCCAGGGAGAATGCTGCAGGAAGCCTCAAGTTGAGGCAGCCGTTCGTTCCCGTGGGGGGGGGGGGGGGGGGGGAATGGAGGAAGCCGTTCCCGACAGCGGGCAGGGGGGGGGGGGGGGGGGAAGGAGACAGTGAGAAGGCTGCAGGAAGCCTCAAGTTCAGCAGCCATTTCCCGACGGCAGGAAACGACTCTCAACTTTGAGGCTTCCTGCAGCCTTCTCACTGCTGCAAGAAGCCTCAGTGCTGATGGCAATGTGCTTTTATTAAAAAATGTTCAAAAATTAAACAGCTACAAAGAACTACAAAAATGGCCGAGTGCTAATGTTTCCTTCACACTGCGCGTGCGCGAACACTCCAACGCGCACGGTTGCCGGCAGGAAAAAAAACTAATTTAAATGGTAACCGCCCCCTCCCACTTACAAAATCGGCGCAAGTGGTAGGCTCCGCCCCCCCAAGCAGACATGGAGCTGCAGAGCGCTCCAGAATCGCGCGTTTTTTTTTCCGGCGCGAAAAACGGGCGCCCGTTTTTTATCGTGTGGAAATTTGGGGCCATTATGTCATAACGGATCAGCCATTTCATAGCTAGTATTTTATTCTTCAATTAATTGATGGCCTGCAGCACTGTATGTGGGGAGTCAAGACTAAGTGCAGTATTCAGGTCAAGCAGAGTTGGAGGGCTCCAGGCAGGAAAAAGGCAGGGGGGGGGGGGGGGAAAGAGAGAAAGAGAAAAGGGGAAGGAGCAGGGGCAAGAGAACAGATGAAGAGGCTAGCTATGGGGGAAGCATAGGCAGCAAAACTACAAGGTGGAAGGAGGAAAAGGTAGATCTCTTGCCACCATCATCAGTACATTTGAAAGTTTGAATTCATGACTAAAAATCAGGCAGCCATTATTATGAATGAATTTGCATTATATAGCCATCTCACATCCTCCAGACATTGGAAAGCACTTTACAATCAATGAATTACCTTTTGAAGTGTAGTCGCTGTTATAATGTAGGCAGCCAACTTGCGTACATTACGGTCCCACCAACAGCAATGACTAGTTAGTCTGTTTTGATTGTGTTGGTTGAGGGATAAATGTTCGCTAGGACATCAGAACTTGAATTCACAACCTTATGACTCATGCAAGAGTACCAGTGCTAGGCAGAGCTGACTGACTGACTTTCAGTAACCCCAGGCCCCATATTTTACAAGGCAAACAGTTAAAGCAAGAAATAACTGATATTAGAAATTAACAAAAGCATCTTTTGCCAATTTTAAATAAAATCTGTGCCATTCAACCAAGTTATAAATTTGAGCCTCAAGTTTCAATACTTTGTATCTAAAACAATTTTCCTTTGAAGGACATACTTATGGCTAGTCCATTCACTTTCAACAGGGATATAGTACTTAAAAACAGTATAATAATGCCCATTCTTACTGGGCAAAAAGCTAGATTCTGTTAGTTCACATGCAGATAGAATTACCGATTCGAGTATTAAAGATCATTTAGGAGTTTTTCCAAGTTCAAATGACAATTTCAGATATTTTCTCTAGTGCAACATCAAGCAAAAATATTCCCCAAAAACAGGTAGTAGTTCCACCTGGGTTACACTCAAGCAATTGCGAGTTGTCCATGAAGAACACAGATGGATTAAATGGGGAAAAGCTAATTAATTATTTTTTTTTAATTATTAGGCAACCACCACAGCTAATTTGCACACAAGATCCCACAAGTAGAACTGAAATAAATGACTAGTTATCGGGTTTTTATAGTGTTGGTTGAGGGACAGATGTTAGCTAGGATAGGAGAACTCCTAGGCTTTTATTCAAATACTTCCATGGGATCTTTTATATACACCCGTGGGGAGGTAGACAGCATATCAGACAATGCAACACCTTCAATACCACTACTGCACTAAAACTTCAGCCTAGATTATAAATGCACGTCCTTGGGTCGGGTTTGAACCCATAAAGCTTGTGACTATGAGGGGAAAGTGCTATCACTGAGCCAAACTGACACCTATTTAAAAACTACTGTGATTAACTGTACTAATGTTCACTTCAATCTGGTATCACATTTTTGTGCACATCTACTTGGGCTTATAATATAAAATATTCATTTTTTTTTTAGTTCACATGGTTCAATAAATCAACTTTAAACATACTTTCCATTCTTTCAACTTTTACAAGCATTCACAGATAACTCGTCTCAGGAAACAGGTTGCAAAGCAAGCAAAACCAACAGCATAGCATTTTGTAAAGAACATTCTGCTATGTCAAATTGATGTGCCAATACAGGAGCTTTAAGATACTTGCTAGGCAAAGTAAAGCCAGACATCCAAACAGCTCATATTTACTGTCATGATTTTAAAGACAGACAAGTAGAACCTCAATCTGTGCTTGCGTGAATACATTTTCTCCACTCCTCAGGTAGAATTCTTTAAAACCTCAAATATTGAGTAGTAATTAATTTTGTAAAACACAACTAGTGTTGCTAAGTTGCTAACTTAACAGTTACTGCACTTGAAAACATTATATGAAGCAGAGACATTCAAGAGATATGAAGACAATACAAATAAGTCTTTACTTCGAGACTTCCTACAGCTTATTTTAGTGTTGAAAAAAGGCTTATAATACCATGCTAAGCAATGCATCTATTTTAATGAAAATATGCTAAAATTAAGGCAAACTATGATTTACAAAAAGATGCTTTATAGGATTATAGGAATATTTGAAAGTTACCCATATGATGGTTATCTAATGTTCTGCAATACAGTGCCAAATATTCAGTTACTGGCACTGTGCTGCTGTACAGTGCTATAAATCAGAAAAAAAAACTTTTGACATATCACGAGAGCAGATACTAATACAAGGTAGTTATAAATTGTAATAATTGAGGTTTGAATTTACAAGAATTCAGAAATAGTTGAAACAAAAACTAAATTCCAAGATCTTCATCCAATTGCTTATGATTGCTTTTTATGTAAATACTGGACAAATTAATTTAATCTATCCTGTGTCATCTTTGAGATTATTAAGCCTATTGCTGTAACACAGGAACAAACCCAGTTCTGGCTGTTATTTCATAAATAAAAACCTCACTGAATTAAAAGGTTTAAAATGCTGTAGTTTGTCAAAAGTGGCAAGTGCTGTAAACTAATATTGGTTCTCAGAACATAATATTTTCATTCTCGGCTTGAATGCCAGAAATGACTTTGAATAAGATAAAGTGACAACTTTAGCTCAAAGACAAACATAAGAAAAAAGATGAGTGAGGCCATTCAGCCCCAACTAGCTTTTTCTTCCCATTTTCCTTGCCCCACTATCGCAGCATTTAACCACTTGAATGATTAGAGTTTTTTCTTCCACTATCCTACCTGAAAGATTAGTCTATTAGCCAGTCCCGACATCAGTCTTCAGCTTACCTTTTACCAGTTTGCACTTGTGTCCTGGTGGTTTATAGTGCTTGAGATTAGCTATTCTATTCCTCTGCATTGCACACATATGCCTCTCCTTTCAAGATTAAGTGTTCGTGTTTTTAAATTTTCATAACCCACTCCTTTAGCAGGGTAGGGGAGAGGTGGAGTTGCATGATCCTTCCATGCACCACTTCCTGAGCTTAAACATTGCTTTGTAGTGATGAAACATGAAGGCAGACCTCAAGACCTAATCAAAGCACTTTACAGATTAAGCATGCCGGCCTCAGATTTATCCTCAACTGATTTGGCAATGTGGCTCAGCAGTCTGTTTACTTTGTCGATTACTGCTCCACAATGATGACATAAGTGCCAGGTTTACCGTTACTCCCAGATATCTCTCAGCTACTATACAGTCATAAACATAGAACACGTCTTTCAGATTTATTGATGCAGTACAAATTGTTGTGTCAAATGCATTTCTGAATAGTCTTTGCATATGCATACAAGACCAGATTTTTTTTGTCTTATTTATCCTTTGTTGGAATGAGCATGTGAATTTATTTTATTTTAATGTTTTCCTTTTCTTCACTAATGCGTGCCCTAATGCCAGAAGAAACGCTATCTTTTCAATATTAAAGGTGCCCGTTAGAATTAAAAGATAATGACAAACTTAAGCAAGGTCATTTCTAAACACAGTAATCTCAGTAAATCTTCAGATTCTTCAAGTAATGCCGTCTGTAAATTACTGATCTTGGGTCAAACATGACTGAACTAGTCCATTCATTTTTTCCAACATCAAATTGTGGGCAATAATAAACAAATTATCCAACTTGAGCACTAGGAAACGGTAACTCTCAGCGCGGATGCTTTAATGAAGTGTCCAAGTTAATTATTCAATATGAAAGCAATAGCACCATTCATAATTTCAATATGCCCAAAATAGAAAAGAATCAGAACATTGTTTAAATTTCAGTAAAGAATTTATATACATCTTTAACATAGAAAACATCCCATTAAATTTCAGATTATCTTCAAACCAGAGCATTCTTAAAGTATGCCAGTTTTAGTTTAAGTTTGTGTTTAGTTTAATATAAAAAAAATAGATCCATTAGTGTTTTAAGGCTGTAAACATAGTTGTGTGTGTCATCTGAACACCTCAACATATTAGACTTTGAACTATTCTGACTAGTTTATTCTACTCTTTTTATTATAGTGGCAGGAAAACGAGCTGAAGAGTTTAACGGAATGGAAACATTGACCAAAGAGGGTGAAAATTAGAAGCCCGAGTGCTCATTACAAGATATATATGCACTGAAGTATGCAAATCTTAATTTGGTTTAGACATTATTCATATACAAAATCCACTGTGGCTTCATACATCTGCCCTACCTATAGCTATTTGTATAAAAAAATCATTTAGATATCAAAATATACTTTTCTATTACAAATATTTATCAGTCTTTTCAACATGACATGACATACCTTTACACTAAATTTCTCATTGAAAGCAAGGAGTCTTAAGTTTCTTGTAATTTACAAATTAGCCATAACTACTGATTATCAGGCATCACTTCAGAATGTCAAAGAACCAGAAAACATTTTACTGAGGCAATGTTGGACCATAGGGGGATGGGCGCCCGTTTTTCGCGCCTAAAAAAAAAATCGCGATTCTGGAGCGTTCTGCAGCTCATTGTCTGCCTGGCGCGGTGCCCAGGGGGGCGGAGCCTACACTCGCGCCGATTTTGTAAGTGGGAGGGGGCGGGTACTATTTAAATTAGTTTTTTTCCTGCCGGCAACGCTGCGCGTGCGCGTTGGAGCGTTCGCGCACGCGAAAAAAACATTGGCACTCGGCCATTTTTGTAGTTCTTTGTAGCTGTTTAATTTTTGAAGACGGGCGCCTCTCCTACCCCCCCCCCCCCCCCGGCGGGAAAGAACGGGCGCCTCCTCCTTTTCCCCCCCCCCCCTCTTCCTTCTTCCTCCTCCCTCTCTCAATAGTGCGAGAAATCATTAATTTTAGAGTAATTCCATTTTCTTGACAATTCCAGCCACTATTATAGTTCCTCAAACATATTGCAAACGTACACGAGGGACAATACCCTGCATAATAATGGGTGGAACCATTTCCCAATCCACCTGCATAAAAGGTACACTCTCCCAATTACTTATATCTCTTATGGATATTTATACATCTCTACAGTGCATGGCTTACTAATAGCGTGCATAGTATGCAATTAAGATCATGTCAGAGGATGAGAAAATGCCATTATTTCCAGTACAGGTATATTCTGGCACTGGAACACTGAATCTAATTATTTATTTTTCCAAAACAGTACATCATTTATAAGGAGTAGAATTGTCTCCCAAGTCCTATGCCTTCACTGGAATTTCAATAAAAGTAATAATGGACATGTGGAATTTTCATACTGTGTTCTCAAACTTTAAAAAAAAAACACAACAGTATAATGCAAATTATTACCTCCCAACTTGAGTGGACTAGAGAAAATTGAGAAATTCTAGTGGTGGTGCTTGAAGCAATGTGACAAATAGAGGTAAACAATAAAAATATTAGTGTGTTTTAGCAATATGCCAACAATATTTTAAGCACTTTTGAAAAAAAAACACATGACACACGCTTTGAGGGCATTGAGCACACGATGTGAAGAGGCATTTTCAAGTGAAAACTATCAGCTTTGTCCTGCACCTACAAAGGCGCACATGGTTTCTGCCTCCCCACAATAGTATAGTGAAGATTGCAAATGCAGTAAAATGACAAAAATACCACTTCATTATGCCATGTACTGATGTTTCAATGTTATATACAGTGGAACCTTAAATAAGCACATCCCCATTTATCTGGAAATCAGTAGTTGTAACTGCTAAAATTTCTATTTCTCCTCCTCCCAACTCATCTGCATTGTTCCACTGGTCAACAAGATTGGTCGGCTCTGTAATTAGCTATCTATCAGCTCAAAGCTCACACACCTGCCACAAACTTGAGCACAGTCACAAATAGCCCAACAACCTTAGCACCTGAAGCTACAGACTGAGCCGAATTTGAAAAGTTTGCAACCAGGTTTTTGCCGCGATTTGACCCGCCGCAGCAAAAACCTGGCCGCAAAGCCCGGACAGAATCCTCGGTTACGTGCTTACGGTGGCGCTTTCAAGTACCGCCAGGGAGAGGTGCGTCGACGTAATGATGCGGATTATGTTACTGTTGTACTTTCGGCACTCTCCCGACCCATACATCCCGCTCAGAATACAGACAGGTCAAACCTTCGGTGCAGCCCTGCCAGCAGTGGCAAGTATGAAAACCTGCAAAAAAGCCAAGTTAAAGTTTTTATTTTTTAAATTATTTTTCAGCGATTTCCTAGCTAAGGGTTTTTTGCAATTTTATTTTAATTCTCCCCCCACCCCCCAGGCCTCTCAGCGCTCCCGGCCTAAATCTGGCAAAATTTGTGTTTTTGTGCCGCGAATCCTCGTGCAAACCCTTACCGATGGCGCAGACGTAAAACCCAAAGGTTTAGCCTAAAAATGGTAGCGCAGTGAAAACAGTAAGTTTCACGTATTGCTACCGTTTTCGCCGAAAAAAACCTGAAAACCGAAAATGCAGCCCATATGTGCTTACTTTTTTAAAAAAAATTTTCGTAGCCAATCTTTCCAATTCTTTGTCAGATCACAAACGCCAGAGGTCACCTTGCACACGTCAAGGATCACTCTGCGCCAATGCTCTTAGCCAAAAGGCCTAGAGCCACTGCACCGTTCCTGGAAGTACTGCAATACCAGGTTCGTGCCATGGAGGTGGATGGGTCAGCACCCCCACACACCTCCGTGGAGGTGGATAGGTCAAACCACCCCACCCACCTCCTATTTCCAGGGATTCCCTCAGCAGCATTGATCTCGTTGAAGCTACTAATTTTAAACTCAACTGAGAGCCTGCCTCTTTCAACCCACTCCTGTGTCATGTCAGTGAGCCGAATGCATGTTGAACAATACCTGCTCTAATTTCTAGGATCTTAATAAATGTATAAACCATAATTCTTAGTTAACATTAACTTTTTTTATTTTTCCATTTTAAATTTACACCAACATATTCTAGCTGCCACCAATATATTGACATAACTACAATATTGGGCTTTTATAGACTTGGTACATACCAAATAGGAAAAGGTTCATTTTAAGGTACTAGACCAATATACTCAAATAGCATCATTCAACAGGTAAAGGAGATTTTAAATGGGAAAGACTCTGGAAGTTGTGTGTGATATTACATACAGGATAGAGCAAGGCGTTCATTACAAGAACACAAAGGTCAAGAGAAAGTCAAATTACAGCAGTCTGAAAGTTTTAGATATCTGAATTCTGAGTTACTGCCTTGAAACAGGTTAAAAAAAACTTTACCAACACCCACATAGCTCAGTGAATGAAAGCACTATAACCAATTAGGCCCACTCATTCTTTCCCAAGAGCACTGCAATTTTTACTTTCAAGTATATAGCCAATTCCCTCTTGAAAGTTATTGAATCTGCTTCCACCACCCTTTCAGGCAGTGCATTCCAGATCATAACTTGCTGCATAAGAAAACGTCTAATCTCCCCTCTGGGTCTTGTCAATTATCTTAAATCTGTGTCCTCTGGTTATCAAACCATCTCATTATTTACTCCATCAAAATCTCTCAATTTGGAATAGTTCTATTAAATCTCCCCTTAAACCTCTTGCTCCAAGAACAACAAATCCAAAACCAATACAAGTTGTTGTTGTTCTTCTCCACACAACTGAAGTCCCTCATCCCTGGTACAGTTCTGGTAAATCTCCTATACACCTTGATAACCTTCCTAAAGTGTGGTGCCCAGAACGGGACACAATTATCAACCCGAGGCTGAACCAGTGGTTTATAAAGGTTTAGCATAACTTCCTTGCTTTCGTACGCTTATGCCTCTTTGTAAAAAGAGCAGACAGACGTGCATTTATGTGAGTCAACCAGTGGCTCCATTGGTAGCACACTCACCTTAGTTGACGAGATTCAGCACCACCTCTAGTGCACCAGCACAGCGTTCCGCTGCCTGAGGAAGAGAGTGTTCGAAGACCAGGCTCTCAAATCTGCCACCAAGCTCATGGTCTACGGGCTGTAGTGATACCCGCCCTCCTGTACGGCGCAGAGACGTGGACCATATACAGTAGACACCTAAAATCGCTGGAGAAATACCACCAATGCTGTCTCCGCAAGATCCTACAAATCCCCTGGGAGGACAGACGCACCAACGTTAGCGTCCCCGATCAGGCCAACATCCCCTGCATCGAAGCACTGACCACACTTGATCAGCTCCGTTGGGCGGGTCACATTGTTCACATGCCTGACACAAGACTCCCAAAGCAAGCGCTCTACTCGCAACTCCTACACGGCAAGTGAGCCCAAGGTGGGCAGAGTAAATGTTTCAAGGATACCCTCAAAGCCCCTTTGATAAAATGCAACATCCTCACCAACATCTGGGAGTCCCTGGCCAAAAACCACCCCTAAGTGGAGGAAGTGCATCCAGGAGGGCACTGAGCACCTCGAGTCTCGTCATCAATAGCATGCAGAAACTAAGCTCAGACAGCGGAAGGAGTGTGCGGCAAACCAGTCCCACCCACTATTACTGTCTGTCTGACCCTGTGACAGACTGTAATTCCCATATTGGACTGTTCAGTCACCTAAGAACTCACTTTTAGAGTGGAAGTAAGTCTTCCTTGATTTCGAGGGACTGCCTATGATGGCAACGATTCACTTTAGTCAGAAGGTTGTGGGTCCAAGTCCCACCCTAGAGACGTCCACTCAACAATCTGAGTTGACACTCCAGTGCAGTGCTGAGGAAGTGCTGCAACTGTCAGAGGTGCCATCTTTCAGATGAGGCGTTAATCCGAGGCCCCGTTTGCACTCTCAGGTGGATGTAAAAGAACCCATGACACTATTTCAAAGAAGAGCAGGGGAGTTATCCCCAGTGTCCTGGTCAATATTTATCCCTCAGTCAACAACAAAAACAGATTATCTGCTCATAGCAAGCTCCTACAAACAGCAATGTGGCAATGACCAGATAATCTGTTTTAGTGATGTTGGCTGAGAGATAAAATATACAGCCAAGGATTCCATTGTTTTTTTTAAAAAATCAACTTGTCCAGCCGCCTTCAAAGATTTGTATGTGAATTCCTCAGTTTCTGCTCCCCCTTTAAAATTGTACCACTTTGGTTTATATTGCCTCCTCATGCTTCCTCCCAAAATGCATAATTTCACACTTCTCTGCCTTAAATTTAATCTGCCAATTGTCTGCCCATTTCACCAAAGTCTGCTACTACCTACCTTACTGTTATATTTCCAAGTTTTGTGTCATTTGCAAACTTTGACATTCTACTGCCTAGAGACTCAAGACACAAATACATATCGAAAAGAGCGGTGGTTCAAATATCTAGGGCTAACCACTGTATAGTTCCCTCCATGGTCCTGTATCAATACAAATAGACCAGAAAGATCCTAAATTCAATGTGGCGTGTTAACTCATCTCCACTACGACAACAGTAAAGGAACTGCAATTGACTTCAAGCTGTGCCAGTGCCTTTAACACTGATGTGCAGCCGGAAAAATACTAATGTAAATTTACCAAATTTGCCAATGCCTATGCTTAGGAAGATCAATTTTTTTTGTAAACTGGATCTTCCTGATTGCCTGTCATAGCGAATGCAGCACATTTACTTTTGTACTATCACTGCTTGTGCAAGATGATTATGGTAGGAGTCAACAGCTTTAGTATCAGAACAGAAAAAGTACAATCAGAGTTGCAATTTCATTACACAGTCATTCTGACAGTATCCACATGTGGTACCAAGTGAAAATAGAATTAGCTACAATGGCCCTAGAGTCAAACAGCCCACTAAGATTCACTGTTCTGGATCATAAAGAGCCACTGTAAGCACCAATGGCCCACAACCACCTACACAACTATACTGCAGCATGCGTAGCTCCTTTCTAGACCAGTCATAACCTTGGTGCCCTAGATGACCCAGAGATGAACTTCCGACCGCATATCGACTCCATCACCAAGACCACCTACTACCACATCGTCCAACTCCCCCCCTGCCTCAGCTGCTGCTGAAACCATCGTCCATGCCTTTGTTACCATTAGATTCCACTATTCTAATGCTCTGCCACCTACCTACCTTCGTACACCAGGGCTCATCCCAAAATCTGCTGCCCATATCCTAACGGACACCAAGTTCCGTTCACCCATCACCCATGCTCGCTGAACTACATTGGCTCATGGTCTGGCAATGCCACAATTTTAAAATTCTCATCCTAGTTTTCATATCCCTCCATGGCCTTGCTCCTCCCCATCTCTAACCATCTCCAGCCCTACAGCACTCGAAACCAATGCACTCCTCCAATTCAGATCTAAGCAGCCCCAATTTTAATCCCTCCACCATTGGTGGCCATACCTACAGCTCCCCCGGCCCCAAGCTCTGCAATTCACTCCCTGAACCTCTTTTGGCTCTCTACGTCTCTCACCTCCTTTAAGATACTCCATAAAACCTCCGACCAAACTTTTGGTCACCTGCCCTAATATCACGTCAAATTTTGTTTGCTAACAGTCTTGTGAAGCACCATGTTACATACTACATTAAAGATGTTATATAAATGCAAGTTTTTTTTGTTGCAAGCATATTACGGTTCACTAGACCGTTATATATAAAAAGAATTTAAATTGGATAAAGTCCAAGGATCAGGACACTGAAATATGGTACCAAAATTTCATTTATAAACTCAACTTGGTTATTTTGTTCAATCTGCTTCTAACTTTATCTACCGCTTTATTTTCATCCAATTTCACAGTATACAAGTGAGTTACATTAGCTTCAAGGCAAGTAATTTACACAAGAGCAAGAGTGAATTACTAAATAGCTGACAACAGTATATGACATTTGACAACCAAGTGTAACCATCTGTACACCAAAAACAAAAAGCTCCTAAAAAGCAAGTAAGTTTAGTTCTGATGTTTAAAACACTATTCACTCTTTCCTTCTCTCCCCACTCCTCAAAATTACATCCAAGAGAAAAAATACTTGAGACTAACTGAAATGTTCAAAATTCTGGGGAATGGAAATTTATGCAACAATGAAGGATAGAAAAATGAGAATCCTCTAAAAAGACCGACAGAATAAACAGGGACAGAAATTATAGGTCAATTAGTCTTAACTAAGATGTGGTTAAAGTACTAGAGTCTATAATGTTGAATGAAATAATTAAAACATAGGTTGCACTTGACCAAATTTAGAAATCTTTGAAGAACTTGGAGATAAAGGAAATACCGTGGAATTGACTTGTATAGGTTTTCCAAAAGCATTTGATAATGTACAAGAGACTTATTGCAAAAAAAAAATGGATAGAGGTAGTTGGCCAGAGAGCAAAGTATGGGGTAAAAGGAAGTTTTTTTAATGAGTGGCAAAGTATGGTAAGTTGTGTTGTACTGAAGTTTGCATTAGGAACACTTACTAACTGTATACATAAGTATTAGAAATTGAGGTAAAATACTGATATTTGCTGATGACACCAATTTGGGGGTATGTCAAATTGTGATAGATTGTCAAGGACTGCAAAATAACAAACCAACAGGATTGGCAGATACCAGGTAGCAGATGCAGCTCAATCTAGAAAAAAGGTTAAGTAAATAAAGAACTTGCATTATATAGTGTCTTTCACATCCTCAGGGCATCCCAAAGCATGTTACAATGGTTTACTTTTTTTGTTAAATATAAGCAAATGCAGCAGGCAGTTTGCACACAGCAAACAACAATTAGATAAATTATCAGTTATTCTGTTTGTGATCTTGGTTGAGGAATAAATATTTGCCAGAATAATTCTCCTCTTCAACTTGTACCATGGGATCTAGTGCATCTACCTGAGCAGGGAGTCAGTTTAATGTTTCTTCGGAAAAACAGCACCTCCAACAATACATCATTCCCTCAGTAATTCACAGAAGTGTCAGCCTAGATTATATGTTCAGGCCCTGGAGTGGTGCTCAGAGGCAAGAATGTCAACATTGAAACAAGCCAACATACTTGGAAGAATATGGAAAAAAAATACATCTCAGTGACAAGAGTAGGAGAGCAGAGGAATCCTGATGTGCAGATACAAAAGTCATTAAAGATGTAGAGCAAATATACAAGACCACAAAAAGACAATCATTGGTTATACATCTAGAAGTAGAATACAAAAGCAAGAAAGCAATGCTGAACTTGTACAATGTCTTAGGCCACATTTGGATATACTGTAAAGTTTTGGGCACCTTTTTAACAGGGAAGATGTAAATATGATGGAAGAGACATCATAGATTCACAGAAATATTACCAGGAGTGGATGTTGGCAGGCATGCAGAGAATTGAGTATTTTCCCCATCAGAGCAGAGAAGGTTAAGAAGTGACTCAAGGGAACCGTTGACAATTATGAATATATATTTCATTATAACCAGTAATGGTTATCCTCACTGTTCAGTGGGACAAAAATGAGGCCATACAAATTTATCCCCCCAAAATTAAAGGGATGATTAGAAAAATGTATTTTATGGGGGTGGTCAGAATATGGAATTCTCTGCCACAAACTGTTGTTGCAGAGTGTATAGATAGTAGCTTGTATCTGAAAAATGCAGAGTGCATGCAGGAGGATGGGTTAGGTTAGGGGGTTCAAGTAGGAAATGTGTCACAACTGAGATTAGTTAACGTTAACAGACCAGAAATTAAACCTTTCAGCTCACATACCAGGTGATGCATCCGCCATCAGAATGGCCAAAAATAAACGTTTAATATATTTATAGATCAAGCAATGCAAAACTATCCTCATTGGATGCAAGTCTAGTTTTACTTTAAGGCTTACTGTAAAGAGCCAAGATAAAAAAGCGTTCATCAGAACTTTATTTTAGAAAGGGTGAGCATTATTAAGCCACCAAAAATATAGCCACATTTAAAATGATCCAAAAAATCTGCATTATTGTAACTAGTATTCCTGAAATTAAGAATGGGATTATACATTCATCAAGTTCAATAAATATTTGCATCGGGTGAAATTTCAGTCTCACAGTAAGACAACAAATCATACTTGTAGCACTCACGAGTAATAGATCTTTCACACAAAAAACTGTTGCAATTCATTATCTCTGGTATGGCATCTCCTTTTAGAAACTTCCTGCCTTCTACCACCATTATTCAAATCATTCTCTATGCCTGTTCCAATTGCATTTATACTCTGCTTCATTTTCTAGTTTTGTTTAAATAAAATGCAAAAGTCTTTTTGTCCAAATTCATTGCACCTTTTCATACATACGTAATTTTAAAAAGTGCTCTAGTCATCAACAGATCACTTATAATGGATCTACAAATCTAGTGCTGCAGTTGGTGCCACTCCTCAGGAACTTGTTAACTACCTGCAACACTGCCACCATTATGAAACAGTATAAAATATTTTTCCACTGTGTTACTTAATAGCACTGACTTTTTTGAAATCCTGAAAACTCAAGTGACCATCTGCAGAAATACACCAGTGAAAACGAAAAATCATGAATATTGTGACGGTTAATGTGAAAAGGAAACAAAACGCACTTGCACCTACAGGCCTCACGAGTCATTTCACCTTCACACGTGAACTAAAACTAGTAACGGTCACAATTGCAGAATGACAAATCTGCTCCTTCAAACGAAAAGATGCTTTACAATTTAGTGGTACACTATAATTGGCACAGTAGCTCTTCAATAACTTGAGACCACTCTAAAAAGTGCAGTGCTTTAAAACAAACAAGTGCTGTCTCCACTATTGCCCACAACAAAAATATTGCGCAACGCAAAACAAGACAATTACTATTAAAATTTCAGCACCACCTTCTCGTAACCCATTATTCGTACACGGGTGCTTCAAAACAGAAGGTAAAATTATTACTCAAACTTTCGGCAGATTACAACTGCTGTAGGAAGAAGCAGCACGATTTACACAAACAGCAAGTGCTGCTGAATTTCATCGGAGGCATACAGCACGAGCCATAATGATCCAGATTGCTTATTCACTTTTTAAAAAAAAATAGAATATGACGTGAAATGGTTTTTATGGTCAGTTTCGTATAATTTGGGAATCAAAAGACCTCGCAATAACTGATCTTTGCTTTAAAAACCGAAGAGGGAATCTCACCAAACTTCCACTCATTCTTATCGAGCAGGACGCTTTAAAAAAAGGCTTTAGTGACAAAAACATTTCTAACTTCCAGTGCCGAACAAAAATGCAACGCTGTAACTAATAATGGCTATTTTTTGTCATTGATCAAGCAATGCCACTTTACATTATTTGTCCCCTCGCTTTACAATACTTCCTGTGTTAGATGCCGAGCTAAAGTAACGCACAGTAAGACAAGCAAAACATTTGAAATAACTCCTCAGCAAGTTCAACAGTGTCAGTGCATTTGTCAAAGACAACCTTGAGCTGCAGAAAGTTGACAAATGCTGGTTTAAAATATTGGAATGGGCACACAATACCGGCACTAAATTAATATTTGAAAGCGTTCTCTCAACCTGCTGCAAAAACTCTGCCAACAAAACCCCCAAAATGTATGCAAACTCTTTGGCCAGGGACCTACCAGACTACTCCGAAGGCTCCGTATCCGATGGGTCTGTCAGGCTCGATGTCCAGTTGGTGTGCCTTGGCGGCGGCGGCGTGAATCTGCACCGTGGCGGCGGCCGGCGCCGGGGACGGGAAATACGGCGCCTGACCCGGTGGGTTCAACATTGCCGCCGCCGCTGCTGCTGCTGCCGCGGCGGCAGCGGCGGCGGCGGCCGACGACGAGGACGAGGAGCCGCCGGCGGCGGCGGCGGCCGAGCTGGAGACGACGACGGCGGCGGCGGGGTGATGGTGAACCGGGTGTACCGCCGTGCCGATACCACCTCCTCCTCCTCCACCACCACCACCACCAGCACCACCTGCCCCCGGGTGCAGAGCCGGGTGATGGTGGTGGTGGTGATGCGATGGAGGAGGCGGCGGCGGAGGAGGCGGTGGCGGCTGCTGCTGCTGCTGTTGTTGATGGTGGTGATTGCTGCTGTGGTGGTGGTGATGGTGGTGGTGGTTGTGATGGTGGTGGTGATGGTGGCCGGCCCCGGCGCCGTTATAAGCCATCAGCTTGGCGACGCTTTGGCGCTGCTGGCTCGCCGCCGCCGTGGTGCCGCACAGCGCCATGACCAACGGATGCGGCGCGCGCCCAGCTCGCGCTCCCCCGGCCGCCGCCGCCGCCTCGCCGCCGCCGCTCGCGCTCCCCCGCCCCGGCCGCACTCCCCTCGCTCCGTGCCGCTTCCCCCGCCCCTGCTTTCTTCTTCTCGCCTCTAAACCATCTTCCAGCAGATTCCACGCCCGCTTTGCCTCAGGAAATGCAATAAACCTCGGCCAGCCGTCCGCTCCTCCTCACCCCCCTCAAAAAAAAAATCCCCGAGAAATTTCAAAACACTTTGGCTTTCACTTTATACATCGCGCGTCGCTTGGATAAATCGAGATTTCTATGAGGGAAAAGTCTTGGTTTTCGCGAGTAAAACCCAAACCGCCACATCCAAAAAATATATATAAACCCTATTTTTTCCAAAAAAATAATAATTTCCCTTCCCCCCCCATCCCCGACCAAGAGCGAACGAACTAAACACGGAACCCTCGAAAGCCGGAGAGTGCCACCCCCTCCATAGTTCCCGCCCCTCTCGCTCGGTAGCCCGACCGCGTGCATCCTAACCTGATGGTTGGAGAGGCAACAGCCCGCCCACTTCCCCGCCTTTAAAGATACCCGGATATGATTGACATTACGCCAGTCCAATAGCGACGCACGCTCCTGAGGCGTCCAGGTGCCCGGCGTGCTGCAAGGGCGGGGCGCTCTGTTCAAGCTGGGTTGAGCGAGCACAAAACTAGGGGGGCACGTGATCTGGATCTTCTCCCACAAAGCCCAGCGGTGCCAGAAAGAGGTCAAGATCTTGCAGTGATGGGACCCCAACTGGTAAATGGAGGCAACCACACAGAGCATAAGTGTAAGTTATCCTGGGGGCTTTAAACCGCTGGAGGACATGTTTTCCCTCTCTGTGAGATTCAAAAAAAAATAAACTTCAACCACTTTCGAAACAAGTACAGTACTTAAAACACATACGATGTACATGAAATAACCTAATAACTACAGCTTTTGAGGTAGATGATATTCAGTTCACTACCATGTCCAACAACAACATTTTTGTAGTAAGCTCATGAAAATTACAACTTGAACTCAATAAGAATAATAATACTGTAAATTATATTTCCTGAATTAACAAAAAGTTAAAAAGGATCTGTATTTTTTTTTAATTTATCAATTATTTATATCCGATTTTATACATACATACATAGAGGGAGAGAAATTAATTATCTAAATCTAGATGGTCCAGTCTCCCTTTGCTCCAGTGCCAGGTCAGCTGCCTATTGCACCTGTCACTGTACCATACAGTATCTGGGAAAACTGGGTCAGGATACAAGTGGACAGAAACACACATCTATAATGTTCAGCTGGTCTTTGTGTAAAATGACAGCCATGTCAGCATCACAGGAGTGTTTTTTTAAATTAAATTAAAATGTATTTTTGATTTTGGCAGATTGCTGATTCACAATGTCACAACATTAATGATTCCACCAAAAATGCCTAAGTAAGCACTATAGCTCATTTAGTGCCCCAAAAGGAACTGAGTAACATGCTTGATTGTACAATCATCATCATAGGCAGTCCCTCGAAATCGTGGAAGACTTCCACTCTAAAAGTGAGTTCTTAGATGACTGAACAATCCAATACGGGAACCACAGTCTCTGTCACAGGTGGGACAGTCGTTGAAGGCAAGGGTGGGTGGGACTGGTTTGTCGCACGCTCTTTCCGCTGCCTGCGCTTGGTTTTTGCATGCTCTTGGCGATGAAACTTGAGGTGCTCAGCACCCTCCCGGATGCACCTCCTCCATCAACTGTTTCCAATAAAATGATCAAAAGGATAAGTATTTCCATATTTTAAATGGCAATCTGAAGAATGAGTTACATTGGAACTTTTTTTGTTTAAGTTGTCCAGTATTTGTAGTTTTAAAAAAAATTTATACAATTATATTTGAATTCAGTCAAAAGTTGAGGGAAGCTGCAAATGGTGAGTCAAAACATCCTGGAAGAATTTCTAGGTAATGTTGAAGACAGAAATACGGCCAATCATACATGATAGTCAATGTGAGGAAACTTTCAATAAAGACTCATCAGAGAAGATTGTTTAAAAGAAAGACAGTTAACACTTATGTCTGTTACTGTACTTATATTTTTTTGTAATAGCCACACTATTCACTATTTTCTCTTCCGATAAGATTTCATAGAAATAGAAAATTGATTACAACATGCTGTGGTTTGAGGATGTATGGAAATATAATTCTTCAGTAAGTGATGCCCTACATTCATAATAAATAAGAAAGATGATCAACTTGGTAGAGTTACTAACCGTCAGCTCATCGAAGCAACATCTACATCCAAAAAATGTATGGCAAATGCTTTTTCACCTCTTTAGAAATACATGATGCAATGATATAAATACAAAGCATACCAGAGTGGCACTGGTATATAACATGGTCATGATAAAAATGGTGCTCAGCTTTGTGGTTTCTCTTCCTCCACAAAAGCTGGTTTGCCAAAAGCTGCTTCATGAAAACAGTGCTTCTTTTAATAAGTAGAACAAAAATAAATGCAAGATGGGGCATGGCGTTCCCTCTACCAGCCTGTTGCAGGTGGGATGCTGGACCGATTTACCTGCAAAAACAATCATTGCACTCGAAAAGTGAGCTAATGATTGTAAAGCACTTTGAGAATTTGTGAAAAGATGCAAAAAGCTGTTATTCAAATATAAATTCTTTATTTTCTTTTGTACAACAGCTCTTCGTGACAGTGATAACGAATTCCATAAATTATATAGATTAAAGAGGTTCATACATTATTGTCAGCTGTGGCTCAGTGCGTATCACCCTCACCTCTGAGGCACAGGGTTGTGGGTTCAAGTCCCACTCCAGGAACCTGAGCACATAAATCTAGGCTGACCAGTGCAGTGCTAAGGGAGTGCTGCAAAGTCAGAGGTGCCGTCTTTCGGATGAGACATTAAATCGAGGCCCTGTCTGTTCTCTCAGGTGGACGTAAATGATCCTATGGCACTATTTAGGGGAATTATTCCCGGTGTCCTGGCCAATATTTATTCCTCAATCAACATAACAAAAACAGATTATCTGGTCATTGTCATATTGCTGTTTGTGGGAGTTTGCTGTGCACAAGTTGTCT
The DNA here is from genome assembly GCF_044704955.1 of Pristiophorus japonicus. NCBI lineage: Eukaryota > Metazoa > Chordata > Chondrichthyes > Pristiophoridae > Pristiophorus > Pristiophorus japonicus. The sequence goes on along the minus strand of NC_091992.1, from coordinate 13,983,634 downwards.
GCCGCGTTTCCCACTTTACAACAGTAACTACACTCCAAAAGTACTTCATTGGCTGTAAAGTGCTTTGAGATGTCTGGTGGTCGTAAAAGGTGCTATGTAAATGCAACTCTTTGTTTCTTTATAAATTTGCTTTCCTTTCTTTGGAGGTGAGGCAAATTGTACTTGGGTGCCTGTTATGTTTTCTTTCATCATTAATCACTACATTAGTCATTTATGGTGTTCAGCATATTCAGGACAATTATTTGATCATGAAGAGACTTGCAGTAATAGAACATTGAGGTGCATAGCTAGAGTCATCATCATAGGGCAGTCCCTCGAAATCGAGGAAGACTTGCTTCCATTCCAAAAGCGAGTTCTCAAGTGACTGAACAGTCCAATACAGGAATTACAGTCTCTGGCACAGGTGGGACAGACAGTGGTTGAAGCAAAGGGTGGGTGGGGAGTCTGGTATGCCGCACGCTCCTTCCGCTGCCTGCGCTTGTTTTCTGCATGCTCTCGGCGATGAGACTCGAGCTAGAGTAGGAGGCTAAGAGAGGTCATCAGTGAATATTAGCTTTGTAGATTACTGAAAAGCATCTAGTCATCCAAAGTCTCTGTGCCAAACTGTTGAGTTCTAATGGTACAGGTTGTCCACCACCATCCTATTTCCAACTTTCGAAGACACCCATTAAAATATATTAGGGTATCTGAAACATATGTATACTATAGAACACCCCTCTTTCTCTCTAAGAGGAAATTTCACTGTCTAGATATAAATTTGTTTTAAACCTTTAGATTTTATAAGTTGGAGTCAGGCATTTGGTACAATCCAATATGATGTCTGCCCACAGCACTGCATTTATAAAAAGGAAAACATTTGCATCTTTATGCCAAACACTGAGATTAGAAACTGAACACACACCACAAAGATAATTTGGCAACAAAATGTTTGCATGAAGCATCTGCTAAATGTGAGAAATTTGAAAGGTGGCACTTAGAGTAATGTACATCTTAATTGCAGTGAGGAATGCGTGGATCTGATTATACTAAGTGACTTGCTCAGAGGGTGGGGGTGGGCTTTACGATTCAAAAAGGGGAAAAGCCACTGAAGCGATCCTCCAGATCAGTATCATGTTTCTCCAGTCTGGAGAAGAGTTAATGGCCTATCATGGTCTTAAGTTTTGAAGGAAAGGTTAAATGGGAGGAGAGGTGGGTTTGAATGAAAAATAATTTGTCAATTTATTGAAGAAGCACAAAAAAAACAGTTTGGAAGATGTGGCACCTATAATTTCAGGATAGAAACTTGGCTTTTGAAAATGATCAGCACAATAATGAGACAGGCTACATATTAAATCCGCAAGAAATCTGTTATTTCCCAAGTCAGCGAATTGACACAAAAATAAGTGTTACTTAAGCATGCAACCCTTTATCGAAGTAAATCATGCCAATGAATAGATGTGGCTATTGATGTTTAACTTGCTGCAAATCTACAGGTGCTTACTTAAGTTATTAAATTGGAACTAAAATGTATTTAGCATAGACAGTTTTTACATTTATTTTTTGTTAAGTGAGCTATCCAGTTTTTCCCAGAAGATAGCCACATAATTATTAGACAGATACATTACATTCATTTGTTTTGCCTTATAACACTCCTGTGAAGCGCTTTGGGACGTTTTACTACATTAAAGGTGCTATATAATTTCAAGTTGTTGTTAACATACCAAAATTGTTACAGATTCATTAAAGAAGTAATTTTTTCAAAAAAATCATTGGAGGTTCAAATATTATACAGGTTGCAGCATTTTAAAAAAAAAGAAAACAGATAATTATTACTTTTGCAGAAATCCCTTCAGGAAATGAACTCTAGGCTGAATTAAGCCTTTCTAATATATACAGGCTAGTGGTGTATTGGAAGAAGACTAGCCCCAGGACAGAATAAGCAAGGCCGCTATTTGCAGATGTGAATGGATTTAGCATTTTGTTTTTGTCAAATCCATCATATTGATTGCTGCTCTCGGTTGCAGTAGTACTCACACTGTGAGCTAAATCTTCATTTCTGTTATTCAATCCCATTTTCTCCCACTTCCCCCTTTCAGAATAGGCAAGCTGACAACCCACATTCAGATCTCTGCCAGATAAGTTAAATGGAGCACGTCATTCAATTTGGCAACTAGGTGTGCTGCATGCAGTATCAACGAATTTATTCTGTCTCTCTGGGAAGCCATGCTCTTCCCTGACAGCACTGCTGAGATTTGGAACTCATCAGGTAGGAATCACCAGTGTGAGCGAGAATCCTACCTCTTCATGCCACATTACATTGAATCATAAGCATATTACCATTTCTGAAGGGCAAATCTGACCGTTATATTTTGTTCTAGGCATGTCCTAACTTAAGTCTCACACAAGAGATTCTTGAGCCACCTACTAGGGAAGGATAGCTGAGATGGTTTCTGTCATGTATCCTACATGGTTACTGCTTGTAATATTACAAGGTGTGCCACCAGAGGGCACTGCAGTGGGAGACTTGTAGGTTACCTGTACTGTTGTGCCAGGCCTAGTATAAAAGGCAGGCTACCATGTGTGATCCTCACTCTGGAGTTACATTAAATGGACTAAGGTCACTACAGTTCAAGTACAACACATTGTCTCATGGAGTCATTATCAGAGCATCTGAAGATATAACAATTGGTGACGAGATTACGGACCTTCACGTGAAAATGGCTAACTTTGGTACATTGCAGCAGTTTGCCGATGGTGATGATTGGGACGCCTTTGTGGAAAGGCTTGACCATTTCTTCACAGCAAACGACCTGGCAGGCAACAATCCGGCCACACTGGCTGATGAGCGCAGAGCTATCCTGCTAACCAGTTGTGGGCCCACCGTCTATGGCCTCATTGGGGACTTGCTGGCACCAGCGAAGACAACGACCAAGACGTACGAGGAGCTTGTAACTCTGATCCAAGAACAACTCAAGCCCAAAGAGAGCATCCTCACAGCCAGACACCGGTTTTATACACACCAATGGCCCAAAGGCCAGGAAATCGTGAAATATGCTGCAGACCTCAGGAGGCTGGTGGCACCGTGTGATTTCGGCGACCACCTCACCAAAGTGCTGCGGGATATCTTTGTCATTGGAATCGACCATGAGGGCCTTCTTCATAAGCTACTATCTGTGGATACCACAGTTACACTGCAGAAGGCCATCTCCGAGAGCCAAGCATTCATGACCTCGACCTGTGGCTCGAAGCGGGTACTGTGCACAGAATGGTGCCTTTTAGAGGCTGGACTGTAGAACGTGAATCTTCTCAGGGGAGAGAGAACAGGCCCCCGAATCCCTTAACTCAGAGACCGCCGAGGGGGGGGTTAATCGAGTAGCACCATGCTGGCGTTGCGGAGGGAATCACAGGGCTCACCAGTGCCGTTTTAAAGACTATGTGTGTAAAGGTTGCAGCACAAAGGGCCACCTCCAGCGAATGTGTAAAAGAAATATGACTCACTGTGTTGATGAAGAGTCTGCAGCTGGTCATAAATCCAGCACGGATTATGAAGCGATAGAGAGGCAGCTCAGCCCCACGATGAGGTATATGGCATGTTTACCTGCACCACCGAATGTTCTCCGTTGAGGATGGAAGTCGAGATAAATGGCGTTCCAGTCTTCATGGAAGTGGACACGGGGGCGAGCCAGTCAGTAATGAATCAAGAAGCCTTTGAGCGGCTAGGGGACAATCAGGCTGACTACCCAAGTTGATTCCGGTTCAGGCAAAGCTACACCAATGAACTTATCCCAGTCGTTGGTAGTGCGGATGTAAAGGCACTCCATGACGGCGTGGTGCACAAATTACCACTATGGATTGTTGCAGGTGATGGACCAACGCTACTCGGAAGAAGGTGGATGGAGAAGATTTCATCCCTTACAGCTTTCGACGTCCTCCGCACTCAGAGGCAAAGCAAGCCCTCACCTGAGGTTGGATCTGACACCAGAGAGCAGACCAGCACAGCACCCGAGGCACAGACCGCCCAGCACGACTGCATGGAGATGATCCAGCTGAGACGACCCGAACGCACCTTCCAGTGGCAGGACTCCAGAGGAAGAAAATCGGATCCAGAGGGGACGTCGCAGCCTCGGTGACAGAACCCGGGGAGAAGAGGATCACAGCAGTCAACATCATGGAGGGAAGAAAGATGACGCCCAAACCATGAAGTGAAGCGCTGAAGAAAAAGATGGCAGCAGCCAGACCACGAGGTGCAGCAACACGTGGCACCAAGCGAAGAAGAGGATTGGGGTAAAGATGGCAAGGCTCTCTTAAAGGAGGCCTGCAACTCACCACACTTAAAGGGACAGTTCCACACTCTCAATGGGCCCAACATTGCTCAAGCCGTTTTTTTCGGCACAATGACCTAAAGCGCGGCGACTTTGCGTGCTGGAAAGGGCGCCAGAAAAAAGTGGCCCCATCCTGGCCGCTCTTCGGAGTCCCCGGAGTCGTGGCGTGCAGTCTGAAGGGGGGGGGGGGGGCAGGTGGCGGAGCAACAGGTCAGTGCAGCAAGCACTGCCGGCACCTGCGCACATGCTCAGTGAGGGCTGCGCGCATGCTCCTGTCCTCCCAGCGCGTCCTGTGGGCTGTGAGCAGGACCCGATGCTCACAGCCCCTATCCCCGGCCGAAGGGACGCCCGATCTTGCTGCACCCTATCCCCGGCCGAGTGGCTTCCCGCACCAGCCGGCCGGCTCGCTGAGTTCCGGTTCTATTTTTTATTTAGTGGTTGTGTGTACTTGAGAGTTTTGATTGGGGAGGGGTGGGATGGGCGGGAGGGAGAGGAGAATTTTGGTGGGGGGGGGGGGAGGAGGAGAGCTTTGGGGGGTGGGGAGGAGAAAGAGTGTTTTGCGGGGTGGGGGAGGAGAAAGAGTCTTTTGTATACCAGCCTATTTCACTTGGCTACTGCTACCCGCCCCCCCCCCCCCCCCCCCCGTGACATCGCGGCCAGCAGCTCGCCTTTCTCCGGTAGGATTTACTTCATTTTTATTCGTATTTTAATTGTTTGAACTTTGACCTTTTCCTTGCAATGTTTGGTGCTTGGTTGTTGAGGCCCTCTCCAGTTCCCTTCCCTCCCCTATCTCTTCCCTAATGTCTGCCGAATGTGCGCTGCTTTTTCTTCACTGCCCGCAAGGTTTTTCAGAGCTGGCCACGTACGCTGACCTAAGTCGATTTGGAGTAAGTTTTTGCTGGTCAAAGTGGCATAAATGGCCAAAACTGTCGTAAGTGTCTGTGAACGCCCCCTTTTGAAAAAAAAACTGACCTAAAAAACATTGTACCTAACTGACGTTGGAGCAAATTTTGGGGGGAAAATGGCATTTTTTTAAACTTACACCAGAAAAAGTAACTTACTCCAAAAAAATTGATGCAGGTCATGGCCAAAATTGGGCCCAATGTAATAGCAACTGTGAGTTAGATGTAAAATGTGTAATTGATGATTAGAGTTGTGTACATGCAATAAGCAAAGAAAAGTCACGCGATCGCGATCGGAGCTACAGGTTATTTACAATGAGTAAAGAAATGTTGTGCGATGTAGGATTTCAATTGCATACAGTCAATGCAGCGGGCAAACACACATCGGGAGCACACAGGTCCGGCGAGCTATCCAATGCTGCAGCCTGCGTCCCTGGGACCAGAGTGAGGCACCACAGAGTGTGGCCACAAGCAGTTAATATTTCCAAGCTGCAGAGCAAGTGATCTCAGGTGGGCAACTGCACCGGTATCGATACCCTGCCCCTGATCGGCTCCACCTCTCAGGCAGCCGATGGCACCAACCGCCACGTGTCTGAAAGAGCAAACCGCACTAAGGCACAGCCCCCAGACCCTATCATCACCAAGGCCACACCCGGGATCGAAGGGTCATCGCAACAGTTCTCCCAAATGGGACTGGGACCAGCCAGGATCCCAAACCAAATAACGCCCAGGCAAGTGAGTCAGCAGTTCCCTATGCACTGCTAGATGACTGCTCCTCAGGGAGCAGCAGTGACCCAGGGCGCAAGGAGAGGACAGGGAGGTCACAGGCATCTGTGAACTTGCCCGACTCTAGGAGCAATGGCAAAAGCCCCAAGAGCAGGTAGCTTGAGCCAACCGGGTTCCCACTGCCAGCACTGGGACCCCAGCACTGACTCCAAGTATATTCCAAGTATGTACCTCAGCATTCAAATGTACTTGTCTCACTACGGTACCACAAATGTAATACTGTAAATGCAATTTTTTGGGGGGACGCGAATGTATATGAATGTAATGAGCCACAATCTGTATGTGGAGTGGGGGGAAGAGAATGGAGTGGTCACAGATGCACAAACGGAAACCACCAGCACCTCCACTGCCAACGAAACACCACCTACTCACCCAAGATGGAAACGACCCTCCAAGGGTCAACCAGATAGACCTAAGCACAGAGCACAGTCAATGCAAAGGAGATTTGCACTAAGGACTTGGGGAGAGTGATGTCATATATCCTGCATGGTTACTGCTTGTACAATTACAAGGTGTGCCACCAGAGGGCACTGCTGTGGGAGACTTGTAGGTTACCTGTAAAGGTGTGCGAGGCCTAGTATAAAAGGCAGGCCACCATGTGTGACCCTCACTTTGGAGTTACATTAAATTGTTTAAGGTCACTACAGTTCAAGTACAACACATTGTCTCGTGGAGTCATTATCAGAGCATCTGAAAATATAACAGTTTCCTGTTGCCTTCCTCACGTTTTTTTTAATCTTTGGAGTACCTTCTGTTAGGTGGGCTGCAACCAAGGCAGAAAAACCCCATCTACCCTTTAATGATTTGGATGGGGGAAATGGGGGCAGCTCTTTGTTTGCTGGGGCTGTCTGGTGTTGGGTTCAAACCCAACCCTTCTGTCTCAGGTGGGAATACTACCATTGAGCCAATGGTCACTCCGTTTGGACCCGCTACATGTCAGCCTAGTATTTAGACACCATATTCTACTCTCCACTTGCTCGAGCCCTTCAACTTCTGATTCATAAGAACATAAGAAATAGGAGCAGGAGTAGGCCATACGGCCCCTCGAGCCTGCTCCACCATTTAATACGATCATGGCTGATCCGATCATGGACTAGGGTCCACTTCCCTGTCCGCTTCCCATAACCCCTTATTCCCTTATCGGTTAAGAAACTGTCTATCTCTGTCTTAAATTTATTCAATGTCCCAGCTTCCACAGCTCTCTGAGGCAGCGAATTCCACAGATTTACAACCCTCTGAGAGAAGAAATTCCTGCTCATCTCAAGTTTTAAATGGGCGGCCCCTTATTCTAAGATTATGCCCCCTAGTTCTAGTCTCTGCATCCTCTCTGCATTCACCTTGTCAAGCCCCCTCAATCTTATATGTTTCTATAAGATCACCTCTCATTCTTCTGAATTCCAATGAGTAGAGGCCCAACCTACTCAACCTTTCCTCATAAGTCTACCCCCTCATCTCCGGAATCAACCTAGTGAACCTTCTCTTAATTGTCTCCAAAGCAAGTGTATCCTTTCGTAAATATGGAAATCAAAACTGTACGCAATATTCCAGGTGTGGCCTCACCAGGTGTACCATGTATAACTGTAGCAAGGCTTCCCTGCTTTAATACTCCATTCCCTTTGCAATAAAGACCAAGATTCCATTGGCCTTCCTGATCACTTGCTGTACCTGCATACTATCCTTTTGTGTTTCATGTACAAGTACCCCCAGGTCCCGCTGTACTGCAACACTTTGCGATTGAGGTGGGAATGCTACCACTAAACCAAAGGCTGAAGGGTAAGTATCTCAAACAATGTCAGTAGAAGCAAACGTTTAGTCTTGTAATCTGTAGTTAATGTTGATTGTTACAGCCAGTTCACAACATGGAAACATAAGAATGATACAGTACAATGATTTGTGTTAAAGGAGCAATCCATAATGGTTCACAAATACAAAACTGCTCATCAGAGTCTGAAGGATTTTGATAGAAGAATAGGATTTACACTTATTGTACATATCTTCAGAAGGATGGTAGGCACAGTGAGTAAAAAGGCCTTTGCCATTTTCATAAGATTTGGAAGTTAGTCTGTTGTGCCTTTGCTGACCTGGTGAATTGGATACTGCATCTTTAAAGCATGTGAACATCAAGATATGATAAATGACCATTTTTTTTTATTGCAATGTCTGCAGAGTGCTACCTGAGGGAAGCATAGTTGGGACCACTCTGTTCCTCTACTGTTATCTGATGGATGTCCTCAAAGATTTTGTTTGTTTTGCTCATGATCCCACCGTATACAGAGTGGCTGCTGACTGGTCAACAGCAACTGAAACACTGCTGACAAACAGAAAAACTGGACAGATGCTTAAGAAATGCTATGTTGCCTTCAGTGCTGAGAATACCAAGGCATTACCAAGCCACAGTACATACCAAGCTGTACTGTGGCTCACATTTCTTCTAATAAGTGTACACATATATTCATAATTGCATCCAGCTGAACTTTGACGAACAGCTGGTAAAATTTAGTGCACCTTGATGGCCCAAGAAGTCTCCGGGGTAGACTTTCCCCAAGGCCCTCACCGCCTGATTGCCGCCCAGAAAATACCGCTAAGCTTCATCAGTTAACGTCGGCGAAAGTTTCCACTAATTAGGTCATTAAAACCGCCCGGTGAGAAAATGGTTCTTACACCAAGATTCTCCGCGGTTTCTGGGCGGTTACAGCTGAAAGTCGCAAGAACGAGCGGTTCTTAACATTTTTTTTTAATTTACTCTGAGGCTGCGGTTGGGCCTAGAGAGGGGGGAAAACTCAAAAAAATATTTTTTCACTTAAACAAAACTTTAAAAGTTATAAAACATTCTCAAGACACTTTTTAACGTAAACGCCGTTTTACAATTTTGAAAATAATTATAAAAAACTTTAACTTACCTTTCTTTGCAGGGTACTCACCTATTGCCCTGTTTCAGACAGCTTTTTGTAGGCGGTTTCCTCGGCGATGTGTCTGGGTCCTCCGTTGAGGCAAAACTTAGATCCTGGCGGTTTTCTACGGCGGTGCACGTGGGTGGTTTGCTCCCCGGCGGTCTTTGCAAAATGTGGGCGGAAATCTTTAAAAAATAAAGAGGAAGCTTTTGCCGGCGATTTTTCATCAAAAAACAGCTGTACCGCTGCGAATGAAGGCGAAAGTTGAGCCCTCAGCCTTTTTTTAAAAAATCAGATTCTGCCACACTGTTCCTCAAATCTTGCACCTGCCCAGGCTGCAGAAAAAAATCATTTAATTTGACAAGATTTTGTTTAGTTCAATGGCATTAAAACTAATGGACTAGATAAAATTGGCTTATTCCATGTTAGAATCAATCGCCCCCAACATTGCAAAGTCCTCCATAAGATCATGATTGGAGCAGCACCACAAAAGTAACTTGTGTTTAAACCATACCTCCATATATTTTCCAGGAATACAAGAACTTCTGCACCATTGCCGGCTGAACTAAGGTCCATCCTAAGCATCCTGGAGGGCGCTGAGCACCTCGAGTCTCGTCGCCGAGAGCATGCAGAAAACAAGCGCAGGCAGCGGAAGGAGTGTGCGGCAAACTAGTCCCACCCACCCTTTCCTTCAACGACTGACTGTCCCACCTGTGACAAGGACTGTAATTCCCGTATTGGACTGTCCAGTCACCTAAGAACTCCCTTTTAGAGTGGAAGTAAGTCTTCCTTGATTTCGAGGGACTGCCTATGATGATGATTTTGGATTTTGTATTAAGCCACAGGAAGACTCTGAACATCCACAGAAAGTTGTTGAGGCCAATTCACTAAATATATTCAAAAAGGAGTTAGATGAAGTCCTTACTACTAGGGGGATCAAGGGGTATGGTGAGAAAGCAGGAATGGGTTACTGAAGTTGCATGTTCAGCCATGAACTCATTGAATGGCGGTGCAGGCTAGAAGGGCCGAATGGCCTACTCCTGCACCTATTTTCTATGTTTCTATGTTTCTATCCCTTCATTGCCAGATACAAACCTTCAAGGCCTTTTGTGCCAGGCCAGTTTAGTGAGCTATGTGTCCTTGTTGCAGTTATCTTCACTTGTATGCAATATACATACAAAAAAGGTGATTCGTGGTCTTGGCTTACATGCAAATTATTTCTTTCAATGGTTGGTATTGCAAGCCTTTGCTTGCGATGCTAAATAGAGTATCGCATCTTGGGGTACGGGGGAATGAAGATTAAAAAAAAAGTTGCAGAAAAAGCAATGTCTGTAAATTACCTATCTCCCAACTGCTGACGTTAATTAGGCAGATGATCTAATGTGCTCCTATATTTAAGACCAGGAAAGATTGCTCTGTATGCAATATGAGTATATTACCATGGTTGATAGAGTCTGAATTGTTTGTCTTTTTGCCTGTAATGGTCAAACGGTGTCTGTGATCTAAATAGCAAATGGCCTCAATGATTTAATTAACAAGGGCTTCCTGTGACATAAATGGGTAAAGACATTTGATTAGTTAACTAACAAACCAATTTGACTTGTGCATGAAATTTGTTTTTGTGTCTCTCATCAGAAAGGCTTCTATATTCTCCATTGTATATAATGAGGTATGCCTTTAACTGGATTTATCCATAAAGTATTGTTTTTAACTTGTTTTGGAAGCAATCTGCAAGCAATTGCTCATGTTAGTTGGAAAGTTACATGAGACATTAATTGATTTGATCTAGGAAGGGAATTACTGAAATTTTCAGGAGTGTTGGTCTGACACAGTTTAGAAAAAATACGTCTTGGAAGAGAGTGGAATTAATTTTTAAATGTGTTGATACAAAGAAATTGCGAGTTTCTCTGCTACAGAAAATTGTGCTGGATGTTAAAATGAAGCCTGACTTTGCAGCTGAACGATAAATCGTTGGTTACGAAGGGCAGCTAACTCATTATAGACATTCTCTTTGTACTGTTGTTATTGAACTTTAGTATTTGCCATTTATGATGCTTCATATTGCTATTTGGGTTGTAAATAAAGTTAATATTTGCTTTAGTCTGTAAACCCCTGGTCGGCATTGCAGACTAGTCTCTCACTACAACCTCTGGTCTGTGAGGTAACAATTGTTATTTCAAAAAGACTTTGGTAGCATGGTATGAAAATATATTAGGGTAATTGTTAGCCCTTCAGCCACACATCTCTGTGAGGACAGGATATAGAAAAAGTACAGCTTTCAAATCATAAGGGACAAAGGTGTGCTGATGTGAACCATTGCTAGATCATTGTCAGAGAAATATAAACTCTGAAACCACAACTTGCATTTATATAGTGCCTTTAACATAAAAAAAACCCCAGAAAACTAATTATGGAAAAGTATCTTCACTTTAAGAATAATTAAAATGCATAAAATAAGAGTGCTGTAATGTTTAAATTTGCTTCTGCTTTCAGTCTGAAGTTTATATTTATAATTGGATCAATGGTATTTCTCCATTTGCAGATTGCCACAACATAAATTTAAGAACATCTTTCTAATGAAATATTACACAATGTAAACTACTAACTCTAATGTTGACCATGTCACCAGTTAGATTAGCAAATTGCTTTTTTATTTTATTACTTGTTTAATGCTTTCTTAAACCTTTTGATCGAGTCGTTTACTGGATTGAAGTCTAAGAAGCCTCACCCAACTGAACTGCCTGTTGCAGTGATCAATTTGATTAAAGCAGAAATAAATATCGATACTCATGGTCTGTGGCTGCATCACAGCTACAAAAATAAAAACATTTTGCTCACAAAACACCACAAAGATCAAAATCCTCCGTGATTTGGAGGGGCGCAGTATGTTGAAGTGGCTAGCGAGGCCCCGAACCAGGAGCATAGCCCTCCAGAGATTCACAATTAAATGAAGCACTCACGTCCACTCATGCTAGGATTGCCAGCTTTGAACTGGAGAAGCCAGTCTTTTGAGTAGGGTGCTAAAATAAAAATTACACACCAAAAGTCCAAGTTCATTTTTTCCACATTAGTTCAGGTTCTCGTGACACGGAGATATAAATTGCAGCTGTTATAGCACAGCACAAAAGGAGGCTATTCGGACCATCGAACCTGCTGTTAAAGCATTTGTCATCGGAAAACAAACAAACATTGGAACTCAAGCCATAGACGCTCCTCTCCCTCTTCTATTCAGTGCTCTGCCTTTGGACTTGCTGGAAAGTGGCAACCCTACATCAAACAATGATAAAGGCTGATATATTAACCCAATGAGACTAGCAATGCTTTTTTAATTTAAAACAAAATAATCACAGTAATATTTATGTCTTCTTATTATGCATGTACTATGCTGCTTAGTATACTGGAAGATCTGAGGAGGGGGAAGGAACAATCTCCACATAGGAACATTTTATAGATTTAGAGCTTTATTTTGACCGATCACTTAAATTCTCTTTTTTTTTCATGACCATCATCAAATCTTTTTCGGTAGCAGGCAGGCTGAGTCCCACTCCCACGCTACATTTTAATGATGTGCTGCGACCAGCGCCATCAATGTCAGCTTTTACTTTCTGTTCCTCTGAGATGAATTACTCACTTTTTGACAAACTACAAGGTGGAGAAGAGATGTGAGTAAAACAGATATGAATGACAGGCAACGCCAGGACTTGAACCTCAAACCTAATGGCTTTGCCACATGCGCTCGTTCACTACTTTTAAAGTACTACAGTGTTAATTGGACTAGTTACAACATTCAAATTAAGTGTGCTGTAGTGAAGTTCTTATGACAGCGGTAAAGAGATGAATGAAATCCGCCTGTTAAAATATCTCCTTCCAAGTATCATTCGTTTTGAAAATTTGCCATTTCTTCCACAATGGCGATCAATTTCAACCCCACATATTTTGCTTACTCATGACATTGACATCTGCTCTTCAACCTGTTTTCTTTCTCTGTGATTGGCAGGAACCCAAGGGGAAATGCAGACCTCAGAAGCATAATTACACAAATCACAGCTTCATGACTTGGGTGTCCGTGCAAAAACTTTAGTATCTCCAGAATGATGTCAGTTGGAAAAAAACTTCAACAGGTAGGCATCTTTAGGTCGTACCTATATACTGGAAATAGTTAACTGTGGGGTACTCACTTTAAACTGATTATACCTTTCTCACAAATGTGAGAGCTAAGTTTCCTTTTTAACTTGGCTACGTTTGGCTTGCGTTGTGGAATTCTATATGCAGATACTTAAGAAGGCTATTCTGACAAAGGTTAGATTTAAATAGATAAATCAGGATGTTATTGAGAAGCAATGAACCAGCATTTGCATGCACACTGATGACACCCAGCTTCTCCTTCAATCCCACTGTTGTTGCCTATATTAGGATCCGGAAAAGCCAAAATGTCCTGCAGCTTAATGTATAATTAACACCAAGCTCCGCTTCCTTTTTCACATCAGATCTGTCACTTCCGCTCCTGCAAATTGCTCATCTCTATCCCCAACTCTCTTCCCTGCCATCAAAAACCTAATCCGTACTTCAAAAACCTCGCATCTGTTTTTCCCCCCAACATTTTCCTTGCCAGCATCCCTGCTTTTACCGTTCATAAACTATAAGTTGCCGCAGCCCATCCACATTATCCATGTCTTTGCCAAGCACCAATTGGTGTGCCTTGTCCCAGAGAATTGATTTTAAGATTCTTGTACCTATACTTACCTTCAGTTCCTTCCATTTACTCACTCTACCCTGCTACTGTGATCTCCTCGGGCTCTACATCCCTGCACACACCATCTGGTTCTCCAACACCAGCCTATTTTTCCTTTCCCATTCCCTCTGCTTCACCATTGGTGGCTGCTCCTTCGGCCACTTGGCCTTGCCCTTTGGAACTTCCTTCTTCAATATTTACATTTTGATACTTGCCTCCTTGTTTTCAAAGATTTTCTTATCTTCTCTTCAACCATACTTTTTCTCCTTTTTTCTCTGTAATCTCCTCTAGCTCCACAACCCCCCCAAGATATCTGCCTTCCTCTAATTCTGGCCTCTTGAGCATCCCTGATTATAATCGCTCCACCATTGGTGGCCATGCTTTCAGTTGCCAAGGCCCTAAGCTCTGGAACTCCCTGCCTAAATCTCTCCGCCTCTCTACCTCTCTTTTCTGCTTTTAAGAAGCTCCTTAAAACCTACCTCTTTGACCAAGCTATTGGTCACCTACCCTAATTTCTCCTTATGTGGCTCGGTGTCAAATCTTTTGTCTTGTAACACTCATGTGAAGCACCTTGGGACATGTTACTATGTTAAAGACGCTATATAAATACAAGTTGTTGTTGATCTTCTAGCTCTGTATCCACTCAGTATCCATTGACTTGTAAAACATGAGATGTTTTGTTGTCTGTTATGAACTCTATAGAAATGTAAGTTTCATAAACATATTTTGAAACGAGTGAATCCTATCCTACGCTCCTAAATTGAAGTGTATGATGAAAAGCAGACAAAAAGAAACACCTCAATATTTTATTATTTGCTGCAAACCTAAAATATACAAATCTTTCCAGTTGAGTGAAAGCCTAACCCACCCAACGGGAACAGGATCAGACGCCCATGTTACACCCCACCCAATTTTACTCTTTTGATTTTTTAAAGGAGAGTAAAACCAGACATGATTTAAAAAGGGTCTGACCCGATCCCACCCTGTTCCCACTGGGTGGGTTAGATTAAAATCGGGATTCACATTTCAAATGACGGACAGCATTTTCTTACCGACATGTTCATCAAATGACGCTAATTCACGATGTTCAATGCTGCTGCTACTTATCAGCATATTAACACATTGTCATCCCCAGAATGGTCGACACTCAAAGCGTTAGTCGTCTTTTCTCGTTCTGGATGCTGATGCACCAGCATTTTCTGCTTTTATTTTATACCTTCATCCTACTTTCTCACACCATGTGTGCTATGCATCTGTTAAGGTGGTGTGAATTGGTAAAATCTCCATTAGAAAAATGTAGCATCTCTACCAGTAAGATTCGGAAACAACTGCTGGTGCACTTACTTTGGTCCAGAAGTGCATAAAATTCCACGTTAGAATTAGTGTAATAATGTACTAGACTGGCAAGCATCTAAGTAAAGTTTGGGATCATAACCCTGATAGAACTAGCCATCCAGATAGCCTTTGCGCCTTTTAAAATAGATGAAGCTCTACTGGTAAGAAAAAGAAAATAACTTTCTCTTTTTAACATCTTTCACATCTCAAAGCACTTCACAGCTAACAAAATGCTTTTGACATGTAGTCACTGTTATGTAGATAAACATGGCAGTAAATTTGCATACAACGTGATACCACAAACAGTGGTGTGGGACACCACAGTAATTCTTCTGCTCTCCTTCAAGTAGTACCCTGGTATCTGGTAGCTCCTGAATGGGGTGGATGGGGCCTCCGTTTAACATCTCATCCAAAGGACAAAGCATTACTCCACTGAAGTATCAGCTTAGATTATGTATAGGGTGGAATTTGAATCTGCAGCTTTCTGATTCAGAAGCATGAGTGTTACCACTGAGCCAAGCTGTTGTTTAGCTACTATGAATGTTAAGTGCTTACTCCTACCTGTGTACCCACGTTAAAGAGGTTCATCTCAAATAGTGTATTTAGGATAATTATAGACTAAACGCTCCTATTTTACCCTTGTTAATCTTCAATTTCCTCCAACAGTGGAGCAGATATCCTCCAAACGCATTAGCTAAGGTTGTAGTTATACTGCAGCTACCGATCTGAAATAGGATCTGGGTGCTGTGATGTACAGTCGGCAGGCTTTTGTTATATTTGCAGACAAACTTCAATCTGACTGGAAACAAGTGCATTGAGAACATGTGCTTCAACACAGTGGATTCTGCTCCATTTGCCACTCACATTTAACATTTGGAAAGAGCAGCAGCATCCACTTTCTTCTAGCATTTAAGAAATTAAATAGTAAGTTTTTTAAATCTCCAGGTAGTCCACAGACGTGAA
Source organism: Pristiophorus japonicus (assembly GCF_044704955.1). Taxonomy (NCBI): domain Eukaryota; kingdom Metazoa; phylum Chordata; class Chondrichthyes; family Pristiophoridae; genus Pristiophorus; species Pristiophorus japonicus. The sequence continues at coordinate 13,967,724 of NC_091992.1, read as the reverse complement.
CTCAGACCAGTGTGTGAAAGGGCCTCTTGGATGCAGCTTGCCTTTAGCGCACTTGTGATCTGAAATCCAAGTTGTATTTTTCATGTTGATACAGACTCAAAACCGACTTCAGTTCAAAGCAAAAATTACAGTATAACTGCATTTAAGGTGTTCACCATTAAGTCTGTCCGCTTCCCACTGATATTCATGGATTTGGTTGGATTTCTGATTGCTCTTGCCAGTCTCTGTGTGCTTTCCCTCAGTCTGAGCCTAATGGAGCAATATTTGAGGTAGAGGAGAAGGCAAATTTCTGATGCAAAAGAAAAAAGGAAAGACTTGCATTTATAGAGCTCCCTTCAAGTCCCAAAGCGCTTTACAGCCAATGAAGTACTTTTGAACTGTAGTAACTGTTGTAATGTAGGGAACAGCAAGCTCCCACAAACAGCAATGTGCTAATGATCGGATAATCTGTTTTTGTTATGTTGATTGAGGGATAAATATTTATTTAGACATTTTCTTTTTGGTTCCGTTTTTTGTACATTTTGTTTCTAAAATCTTGGTCAGGAAATGTATTAAATGTAAGGGGTACTGTATTTTTAAAAAACTTTTTTCCCCCTCGTTCTGCAATAAGATTTGCTCTCTAGCTGGGAAGTTGGATGAGCCAATCATGATGGTAGATTTCCTTTTATTCAGTGTCTGTGGACCACCTTGGTTGCAGTGCTGTCTGTTTTGAGATAAGTGGCAAGTAATTTAAGAGGTAACAGCATCAAACCTTTGTTGGAGGCTATTGCGGGGTCAGTGTCTGTCAGTTCACAGCAGCTCTGCCATGTGGGTGGTAAGCAAAGGCCACAAAGGAAGTTACTAAACAGCAGTGACAACAGTCACGTCAGATGCTGCTCCTTACTTAGTCTTATCACAAGAAGAATTAACTTTGAATGCAGTAGTATTTCTAAATCAATAACTATTTTTGGGAATTATTTAAAAATATACATATACAGGGTACTGAACAGCAACCAATGGATATGGAACCAACCCTGCCCCAAAAATAAATAAACTAGCCAGATGCATACCAAAATGTCCAAAATTCCGTACAAGAAATGAGCAAATTTCACTGGGATGAGAGGGAATCTAACCCAGACAACTAGTTAGAACAAAATGTCAGATTAAATAGTGGGCCATCAGCGGGAGATAGTTAAATACATTCTGACGAGGAGTTAAAGGGATATACCAACAGTTGGGGTTCCATGGGGAAATAGAGAGATTAGAGCAAAAAATAAGGTTCAGAAAAGAGGCCGATGATGAACATGGGGGAATTATGCAGAAGGAAATTGTGAGAAATATAAAAAGTATAGAAGGGAGGCAAAGGGGTAGATTAGGAAGGAAAAGAAGGAATATAAAAGAAAGCTAGTGCTCATCAAGAAGGAAAATAGCAAGGGCTTTTATAAACAGATAAGAAATAAAAGGATAGTCAAAGGAGGAAGACCGATTACTTGAGAGTAAGGGAATAGCAGAGATGCTTAGTAAGCATTTCAACTCAGTTATTACAGGGGAGATTAAAATGAGACTGGGAGTACCTTTAACTCCATCAGCAGATAAAGCAGGTTCAACCTGCTGAAAAGCTTACTCTTTTCTCCCCATTATCATAGTGACAGTGTCTCAAGGGGTTGACACAAGTAGCATAGAATCATAGAATAGTACAGCTATGAAGGAGGCCATTCGGCCCATCGAGTCTGTGCCAGTCCTTTCGAAGAGCAATCCAGTTAGTCCCACTCCCCTTCTCTTCATATCCCTGCAATTTTCTTCTTCTTCAAGTATTTATCCAATTCCCTTTTGAAAGCTACTACTAAATCTGTATCCACCGCCCTATCAAGGCAGTGCATTCCAAATCCTAACTACGCATTGCGTAAAAAACTTTTTTCTCATGTCACCTATGGGTTCTTTTGCCAATCACCTTCAATCTGTGCCCTCTGCCTATTGGCCCTTCAGTCATTGGAAACAGTTTCTCTTTATTTACTCTATCTAAGCCCTTCATGAGAAACTACCTGTGAATGGTGAAGATTCACATCACAGTGAGCAATCACAGAAGGATCACGGGAGATCTGACCTCGGCTGTAACGCTTAGTCAGATGTAGTGCTCATTTGTGCTATTTACCAAATTATATACTATATTTATGATATATTAAAACATGCATATGGAAGTTATCCTAGGTACAAAGCACATTGAATAACTAATAAATATGATAGCTGCAAGGGGGTTGCAAAGTTCTTGCTGAAAAGTGAGTTGAATTCTGTATTCAATAACTTACTATCCAATTTCCCCTTTATTCCGCAAGTGGAGGTTAAAATAAGATATTAGCAGAATATAGGAACAGGAGTAGGCCATTTGTCAATTTCTTAGCCATTCTAACTCTTCATATTTATATTTATCTCCTTTTTTAAATACCTCAATTGAGCCTATAGAAACATAGAAATTAGGTGCAAGAGCAGGCCATTCGACCCCTCGAGCCTGCACCGCCATTCAATAAGATCATGGCTGATCATTCAACCTCAGTACCCCTTTCCTGCTTTCTCTCCATACCCCTTGATCCCTTTGGCCGTAAGGGCCATATCGAACTCCCTCTTAATCTAACGAACTGACCTCAACAACTTTCTGAGGTAGAGAATTGCACAGGTTAACCACTCTCTGAGTGAAGAAGTTTCTCCTCATCTCGGTCCTAAATGGCTTACCCCTTATTATTAGACTGTGACCCCTGGTTCTGGAACTCCCCAACATCGGGAACATTCTTCCTGCCTCTAACTTGTCCAATCCCATCAGAATGTTATATATTTCTATGAGATTCCCTCTCATTCTTCTGAACTCCAGTGGATACAAGCCCAGTTGATCCAGTCTCTCCTCATATGTCAATCCTGCCATCCCGGGAATCAATATGGTGAACCTTCGCTGTACTCCCTCAATAGCAAGAATGTCCTTTCTCAGATTAGGAGACCAAAACTAACATAATATTCCAGATGTGGCCTCACCAAGGCCCTGCACAACTGCAGTAAGACCTCCCTGCTCCTTTACTCAAATCCTCTAGCTATGAAGGCCAACATGCCATTTGCCTTCTTCACCGCCTGCTGTACCTGCATGCCAAACTTCAATGACTGATGTACCATGATCCTCCAGGGCAGTGTGCACCACATACAACCCTTTGGGCTAGATTTTTGGTTTTCGGCGAAAATTATAGTTTTATGCCAAAATTACCATTTTTGCTGGGCTACTGTTTTTAGGCCTAACTTCTGGCCTTTATGTCTGCGGTAAAGTCGGCATTGCACGAGGATTGGCGGTGCAAACCGTGAGTTTCAGCAACTTTAGTTGTGCTGTGAGAGAGGCTTGGGGGTGGGGGGGGGAAACAAAAAAAATTTGCAAAAAACATTCACAGAACAATCAAAAATCCTTACTTACTAAATCGCTGAAAAATAATTAAAAAATAAATACTCTTTGCAGGTGTTCACACTTACTGCTGCAGGCAGGGCTGCACTGACAGGTTTGACCCTGTCGGTATTCTGGGCGCAGCATAAGGGTCGGGAGAATACCGAAAGTCTGACGGTAACACAATCCGCGGCGTTGCACGTCGTTTTACTTGAAAGCGCTGCTGCAAAGAGGTACCCGAAGATCCCGCGGGGTGACTGGGTTTTCGCCACGGAGGGTCAAATCGTGGCGAAAACCTGGTCGCAAAGTCGCCGAAAATCCAGCCCCATGTGTCCAGGAGCTTTCTTTCTGGATTCAACTTTAATCAAATCATCATTATCAAATATTTCAGTCTGTGCGATTGTAAATGTAGAAGGCACTTTGGTATGTCCTACATCATTATATGAAGAAGCTTTCTTTGATCTCTATTAAATTATATCTGCTGGTTTGAAAATCTCATTAGCAGGGATTAAAGTTTAAATTATAGCCAGGTACAGAATCAAACACCTTCTAGTTTAATTAATAAGAATATAAGAAATAGGAACAGGAGAAGGCCATACAGCCCCTTGAGTCTGCTCCGCCATTCAATAAGGTCATGGCTGACCTGATCATGGACTCAGCTCCACTTCCCCGCCCACTCCCCATAACCCTTTATCATTTAAGAAACTGTCTATTTCTGTCTTAAATTTATTCAATGTCCCAGCTTCCACAGCTCTCTGAGGCAGCAAATTCCACAGATTTACAACCCTGTGAGAGAAGAAATTTTTCCTCACCTCTGTTTTAAATGGGCAGCCCCTTATTCTAAGATCATGCCCTCTAGTTCTAGTCTCCCACATCAGTGGAAACATCCTCTCTGCATCCACCTTGTCAAGCCCCCTCATAATCTTATACATTTCATAAGAACATAAGAATTAGGAACAGGAGTAGGCCATCTAGCCCCTCGAGTCTGCTCCGCCATTCAATAAGATCATGGCTGATCTGGCCGTGGACTCAGCTCCACTTACCCGCCCACTCCCCATAACCCTTAATTCCCTTATTAGTTAAAAATCTATCTATCTGTGACTTGAATACATTCAGTGAGCTAGCCTCAACTGCTTCCTTGGGCAGAGAATTCCACAGATTCACAACCCTCTGGGAGAAGAAATTCCTTCTCAACTCGGTTTTAAATTGGCTCCCCCGTATTTTGAGGCTGTGCCCCCTAGTTCTAGTCTCCCCGACCAGTGGAAACAACCTCTCTGCCTCTATCTTATCTATCCCTTTCATTATTTTAAATGTTTCTATAAGATCACCCCTCATCCTTCGGAACTCCAACGAGTAAAGACCCAGTCTACTCAATCATTTCGATAAGATCACCTCTCATTCTTCTGAATTCCAATGAGTAGAGGCCCAACCTACTCAACCTTTCTGCATAAGTCAACCCCCTCATCCCCGGAATCAACCTAGTGAACCTTCTCTGAACTGCCTCCAAAGCAAGTATATCCTTTTGTAAATATGGAAACCAAAACTGCACGCAATATTCCAGGTGTGGCCTCACCAATACCTTATATAGCTGTAGTAAGACTTCCCCGCTTTTATACTCCATTCCCTTTAAAGGCCAAGATACCATTGGCCATCCTGATCACTTGCTGTACCTGCATACTATCCTTTTGTGTTTCATGTACAAGTACCCCCAGGTCCTGCTGTACTGCGGCACTTTGCAATCTTTCTCCATTTAAATAATAACTTGCTCTTTGATTTTTTTTCTGCCAAAGTGCATGACCTCACACTTTCTGACATTATACTCCATCTGCCAAAATTTTTCCCACTCACTTAGCCTGTCTATGTCCTTTTGCAGATTTTTTGTATCCTCCTCACACATTGCTTTTCCTCCCATCTTTGTATCGTCAGCAAACTTGGCTACATTACACTCAGTCCCTTCTTCCAAGTCATTAATATAGATTGTAAATAGTTGGGGTCCCAGCACTGATCCCTACGGCACCCCATTGTTACTGGTTGCCAACCTGAGAATGAACCATTTATCCTGACTCTCTGTTCTCTGTTAGTTAGCCAATCCTCTATCCATGCTAATATATTACCCCAACCCCGTGAACTTTTATCTTGTGCAGTAACCTTTTATGTGGCACCATGTCAAATGCCTTCTGGAAGTCCAAATACACCACATCCACTGGTTTCCACTTGATATAAAACCCAGCAACTTGATTTAAAATATTAGAACAGAAATATGTTTTACCAGTGTGCATACATTTATAGCAATTGGCTGGTATTACTGATCAGCTTTCCTCAATTGGTTTTTAATAAAGTATTTCTACTAACCGTGCTAATGAATTACAAAGGTAGACATTTAGTCCAGCTTCACGACAGGTGAAAATGCAGGATATTTTGGACTGAGCAGGGCAACAGAAGAATACTGGGTAAGCTAGTGTAATGATATATAGTACTGGACAAACAACCTAAGGTCATAAGTTCAAATTCTGCCATAGCAAATTGTGAAATTGAATTTAATAATTCTGGTCATTTTTGAGCTGGCGCCAAGAAAAATGACTATGAAAGCTGCTGGATTGTCATAAAAACCCCACTGGTTCACTGAGGTCCTTGAGGGAAAGGAATCTGCCATCTGACCGAGACGTGACTCCAGTCGCACGCTATATGATTGATATTAATGCCCTCTGAAGTGACCCAGCAAGCCACTCAGTTGTAAAACAATCACTGCAAAAGAAAGCCCATAGGTTCAAGATTCCCCGCAGGATGTGAGCATCTAGGCCAACACTCTAGTGTAGTACTGAGGGAGTGCTGCATTATCAGACATACCGTCAGAGATTACAACCTATTTGTTCTGGTGATTTAGATCCTTTGCACTATTCCTTCTTTTTCCTTCTCAGGCGGTCCCTTGTATCGAGGATGACTTGCTTCCATACCAAAAAGGGATGAGTACACCGGTGTTTCAATGAAGGACCTAATATTCCAGGTCCCGAACTGCATGTTGAAGGGTGGAAGATGCCTATGCGTGGATTTTTTTAATGTGTGGTGGCCATTGCACACCAGCCACCACACGGGCTTGACAGAGCTAGGTCTTGGTTCAGTGGCATGGATTAACCAAGGCGACTGGAGACCAACTCTGCTGCACGGACCCAGTGCGTACACATATCGCAGTTTGCGCTGACCCATGCTGCCCCTGGGCCCTCGCCTCTTCTGGGCCCCGAACTCACGCCTCTCCTAGGCCCCGATCACGTTGCTCTGCAATCGCCCCGATCTTGTCGCTCCTTCGTCCCGACCTCGCCACTCCTGCTGTACCTGCCCACACTCCAATCAGCGACCTGGATTATGGTGACGTCCAATTCAGTCGCCCTCTTCACAGCCGTCGCCCTCCCGGACCGGCTCGTGCTGCATCTTGTAGTGCATTATTCACTCTGCAACTAACAGCATCAGGATCAGATTATCTGGTCATTCATTTCATTGCTGTTTGTTGGAACATGCTGTACACAAAATGTCTGCTATGTTTGCCTTCTTAACAGTAACTTGCACTTCAAAATAGTACAATGCATGTAAAGCTTTGAGATATATCTGGGAGATGTGGAGTCATTCAGTTTTCTAATATGCTGCTGGCAAGAATCCATCTTTATACAGTAACTTATATTTTCATAGTGCTAATAGCTCTTTCATGCTGATATAATTTTCTTTAAATTGCCCTTTAGTTATGCAAAGTTCCACCACTTGCCTTGAATGTGTATTTGATAGTAATGAGGATTATCAAGCGATTCTTAAATGTAGAAAGAAGCAAAGCCTGATACTACAGTAATCCCGATGGTTAATTCAGATGCAGAAAATAATTATATCATAATACTTGATGCAGAAGGGGATTGACCCTGTGCAACTGAACTACTATAGAGCTCCTGCCCAATTTGAATGATAAAAAGGTTTGTGGCACAACATTCTAAAAGTATTTCACTTGTAGGTGGTGCAGTGAGTAGAGCATTATGTGACATAAGGTCAGTTACTTAACCGGCTTAATTTGGCATTGGTGGGTGGCCATGTCTGAATTCAGCTTGCAACTAGACAGCTTAACAAACTCCTAACCTGCCAATCGAACTTGATACTACAAGTTTCTGGGGACCGCAAGGGCAAGGCCGGCCCCACTGGCAACTCATATATGCCTTTCCACCCCCCCCTCAAACTCAGACACCAGATAAATCCTCTCCCCTCCCCCTCCCCCCGCCCCATGCATGCAAAGAGAAAAATCACCAATTTCCTAATGGAGCAAGCCACATTCATTTACCTGGTGACTCCTCATCACCAACCCCCCCAACCGCTCTCCCCCCCCCACCCCCGGCCGTGATCCCACGACCCCCACCTGCTGACTGTAAGCTAACAGTCAAAATCCCTTCTCCCCAAGCACAGACTGAAACCCCCAGACGGACCTAGCTTCCTATTCTAGATTAAAAGAATCCCGTTCGGAACAGTTGACCCCTGCCAACTGGAAAAACAGACGCTGCTGAACTCCCCCACAGAGGCAAATTCCATACTCACAAATTCCCCGCCACCCTTCCGCTGTGGCAAACTCGCCCACGATTAACAACCCCCACCACCTAAATAGAAAATCCCTAACCAGCACCTTCCCTCACACTGAATGAAAAACACTTAAAGGTACTTCTTCCTCCCCCACCACACCACCCCTGTTGCCTAGGATTATTATAAAATGAATTAGAATTTTGTGTTTGTAATATCAAAGATCTGTAATACAAGATCATATTGCTGTTTGGTCCATGGCATCATGAACCATTGAGATCCCACAAGACCACATAAAGCAGCCAATTTTTTTTCCACCTTTCGTTTTAGCTTTGTATTTTTAATGATTTTAATTAATTGTTCTCCCACCTGGCCATATTCTAAGCAGTTCGCTAAATCTCCTCACCGCTCTTCAGTGCAGCCACACACGAAGGCCCCCGCCCACTCAGCATCTATGTGTGACCTCGAAATTTTGTCTAACCTGACTCCACCTGACGCTGACCAGACCTTACGGGGTAGAAATAGTGGTAAGGACTCACTACTCGTTCGGCGCGAAGGGGACGACATTTTGAAAATTGCCCTCCGTTACTTTTGGAGCGGTGTACAGAACCGCTCCGGCCATCTTCCCGCTCCATCGGGCACGCACCGACTCCTTACTGACCGACGGCGACCCCCTTTCCGTGAGCGGATCGTCCACCGCACGGGTGGCCCCGACAGCTTTCCCCGGTGGGAAGCTTCTTGTGCCTGGGCAGCGCGTCCGTCCATAAAGGGGTAGGTGCACTGCCGCGGTCGTCATTTTATTTTAATTGTTGGCCGACTGCCAGGTCGGCCCAATGATGGTGACCACGGGTTTGGCCGGGCCGCCAACAGGCAGTCTGACACCCTCTCTTGGGTACCGGGCCGCTGGCCTGGCCGAAACTCTCCCTGGTGGCCCAGTGTTTGCCACTAAAGTGGCTGCAGAGTTCGCAGCAGCCCTCCCCTTTAACTGAAGGGGAGGGACTTTGTGATGAGTCAGTGTGACGAGGCTCGTCTGCGTCATGCTGATGTCATCAGCGCAGCGCTGATGACTCAGAGCGACGGCCGTTCCGACCTGCCCGCACTTCCGCCCCGCTGACGACAGCAACACCGCCCTGACCAGAAAAAATCAACAAAGACCTGAAAATCTTAAATTACAGTACATGTGCCATGTTTGGGGTGGAGGACAATTTCGGCCCCTACATCTTTGTATAGAAACATAGAAACATAGAAAATAGGTGCAGGAGCAGGCCATTCAGCCCTTTTAGCCTGCACCGCCATTCAATGAGTTCATGGCTGAACATGAAACTTCAGTACCCCCTTCCTGCTTTCTCGCCATACCCCTTGATCCCCCGAGTAGTAAGGACTTCATCTAACTCCCTTTTGAATATATTTAGTGAATTGGCCTCAACTACTTTCTGTGGTAGAGAATTCCACAGGTTCACCACTCTCTGGGTGAAGAAGTTTCTCCTCATCTCGGTCCTAAATGGCTTACCCCTTATCCTCAGACTGTGACCCCTGGTTCTGGACTTCCCCAACATTGGGAACATTCTTCCTGCATCTAACCTGTCTGAACCCGTCAGAATTTTAAATGTTTCTATGAGGTCCCCTCTCATTCTTCTGAACTCCAGTGAATACAAGCCCAGTTGATCCAGTCTTTCTTGACAGGTCAGTCCCACCATCCCGGGAATCAGTCTGGTGAATCTTCGCTGCACTCCCTCAATAGCAAGAATGTCCTTCCTCAAGTTAGGAGACCAAAACTGTACACAATATCCAGGTGTGGCCTCACCAAGGCCCTGTACAACTGTAGCAACACCTCCCTGCCCCTGTACTCAAATCCCCTCGCTATGAAGGCCAACATGCCATTTGCTTTCTTAACCGCCTGCTGTACCTGCATGCCAACCTTCAATGACTGATGTACCATGACACCCAGGTCTCGTTGCACCTTCCCTTTTCCTAATCTGTCACCATTCAGATAATAGTCTGTCTCTCTGTTTTTACCACCAAAGTGGATAACCTCACATTTATCTACATTATACTTCATCTGCCATGCATTTGCCCACTCACCTAACCTATCCAAGTCACTCTGCAGCCTCATAGCATCCTCCTCCTCGCAGCTCACACTGCCACCCAACTTAGTGTCATCCGCAAATTTGGAGATACTACATTTAATCCCCTCGTCTAAATCATTAATGTACAATGTAAACAGCTGGGGCCCCAGCACAGAACCTTGCGGTACCCCACTAGTCACTGCCTGCCATTCTGAAAAGTACCCATTTACTCCTACTCTTTGCTTCCTGTCTGACAACCAGTTCTCAATCCACGTCAGCACACTACCCCCAATCCCATGTGCTTTAACTTTGCACATTATTCTCTTGTGTGGGACCTTGTCGAAAGCTTTCTGAAAGTCCAAATATACCACATCAACTGGTTCTCCTTTGTCCACTTTACTGGAAAAATCCTCAAAAAATTCCAGAAGATTTGTCAAGCATGATTTCCCTTTCACAAATCCATGCTGACTTGGACCTATCATGTCACCATTTTCCAAATGCGCTGCTATGACATCCTTAATAATTGATTCCATCATTTTACCCACTACTGAGGTCAGGCTGACCGGTCTATAATTCCCTGTTTTCTCTCTCCCTCCTTTTTTAAAAAGTGGGGTTACATTGGCTACCCTCCACTCGATAGGAACTGATCCAGAGTCAATGGAATGTTGGAAAATGACTGTCAATGCATCCGCTATTTCCAAGGCCACCTCCTTAAGTACTCTGGGATGCAGTCCATCAGGCCCTGGGGATTTATCGGCCTTCAATCCCATCAATTCCCCCAACACAATTTCCCGACTAATAAAGATTTCCCTCAGTTCCTCCTCCTTACTAGACCCTCTGACCCCTTTTATATCCGGAAGGTTGTTTGTGTCCTCCTTAGTGAATACCGAACCAAAGTACTTGTTCAATTGGTCTGCCATTTCTTTGTTCCCCGTTATGACTTCCCCTGATTCTGACTGCAGGGGACCTACTTTTGTCTTTACTCACCTTTTTCTCTTTACATATCTATAGAAACTTTTGCAATCCGCCTTAATGTTCCCTGCAAGCTTCTTCTCGTACTCCATTTTCCCTGCCCTAATCAAACCCTTTGTCCTCCTCTGCTGAGTTCTAAATTTCTCCCAGTCCCCGGGAATTTGAAATAAAAAAAGAAAATGCTGGAGATACACAGAACCATTAGCATCTTTAAATAGAAAACACGGGTTAATGTTTTGGGTGTTGACTCCTCAATAATCTACATCCTGAACATTAACCTGTCTTTTCTCTTTTCAGATGCGGAATGCCCTGCGGTGTATTCCCAGCATTTTCTGTTTTTAGATCATCCTAAATGCATGTTTTCAGGCTAACCCCAGCAAGTATTAATCAAGTGTCAGTAATGCACACCGTTCACTACGGGTTATTAAATTGTAGTGAAGTTGTACAACCAAGTGGAATGGCAAAAAAAAAGTAGCTTTGGGCATAGAGTTAGTTCTTTGGCTGCGGTGGAGAACAAAGAATCAGCAACGTTCTCGTATGTGCCGAGGGAGACAGTTGAATCACAGAAAATCACGAGACTGGAGAATGCTGTCTGTTTAGCACACAGGGCATGCATATTACAAGGCAGATGAGCCTCGAGTCTGGTGGCTTGGATAATGGGGGAATCTCATCTCCTCCTGTGGTTCCTTAGTGACAGCACAGTCAAACAGTGCAAGAATAACAAGCTAAGTGTATTAACGATTCACATTGACAGGGCTTCCTGCAGGTTTTCCTAGGAGTGTGCGGTGATGTTCAGATGACTTCATGTCAATTTTTGTTTTATTTATAGGGGAAATGTGCCGATGTGCCTTTTTAATAGAAATTTTGAAATACCAACCCATAAATCAAATGAATTATAAATGTAAATATTTCTTTAAATCACCACTCAGCACTTCCATTAAATTGCTTTTTTTTAAACCAGTGGTATTTTACGCTTTGAGGTTTCTAGAAGATTTCCTGATTTTTGCCATCATCTGCAACCTGCAAAGGCATAACACCTTTTCTATTCAGCCACCCATTTCATCATCATAGGCAATCCCTCAGAATCGAGGAAGACTTGCTTCCACTCTAAAAATGAGTCCTTAGGTGGCTGAACAGTCTAATATGAGAACCACAGTCCCTGTCATAGGTGGGACAGATAGTCGTTGAGGGAAAGGGTGGGTGGGACAGGTTTGCCGCACGCTCCTTCCGCTGCCTACGCTTGATTTTTGCATGCTCTCGACGACGAGACTCGAGGTGCTCTGTGCCCTCCCGACTGCACTTCCTCCACTTAGGGCGGTCTTGGGCCAGGGACTCCCAGGTATCAGTGGGGATGTTACACTTTATCAGGGAGGCTTTGAGGCTGTCCTTGTAACATTTCCGCTGCTCTCCTTTGGCTCGTTTGCCATGAAGGAGTTCCGAGTAGAGCACTTGCTTTGGGAGTCTCGTGTCTGGCATGTGAACTATGTGGCCTGCCCAGCGGAGCTGATCAAGTGTGGTCAGTGCTTCAATGCTGGGGATGTTGACCTGGACAAGGACACTAACGTTGGTGCGTCTGTCCTCCCAGGGGATTTGTAGGATCTTGCAGAGACATCGTTGGTTTCTCCAGCGACTTGAGGTGTCTACTGTACATAGTCCATGTTTCTAAGCCATACAGGAGGGCGGGTATTACTACAGCCCTGTAGACCATGAGCTTGGTGGAAGTTTTGAGGGCCTGGTCTTCAAACACTCTTTTCCTCAGGCGGCCCAAGGCTGTACTGGCGCATTGGAGGCGGTGTCGTCAATGCCTGCTCTTGTTGATAGGAGGCTCCCGAGTTAAGGGAAGTGGTCCACATTGTCCAGGTTCCAAATCATGGACTCCCAGTCTTGTGTCCTATCCAATCCATTAATGAAATAATTTATCTCCAAGGTGTCAACCTTGGTTCAGAGGTAGCCCTCATAAGTAGAGACTTGAGTACATAATCTAAGCTGGCACTTCTGTGTCATACTGAGGGAGTGCTGCCCTGTTGGAGGTGCAGTCTTTCGAATGAAACATAGATGTCTGTGCTTCAAGTAAAGATAGCGGTGGTTGGTGCACAGGTGTGTGGTGCTTTTCAGTTAAGGCTGATGATTAACCAGGTTCTCCTCAATCTGTGAAGAAAGCAGTTGATACATCTAAATATATAAGCATCCCTATCCACTCTGGTGCTGCATGGTCATTACATGCACTGTCATGCATGTATGCACAGCCTGCCCACACTGCGATATGTGTGCGCACTAGGTCCGTGCAGCAGAGCAGGCCTCCAGTTATCCTGGTTAACCCTAGCCACTGGATAAAGGCCTAGCTTTGTCAAGCCCATGTGATGACTGGTGTGCAACAGTCACCACACGTTAAAAAAAATCCTTGCACAGGCATCTTCCACCCCTTCAATTGGAGTTCAAGACTGGAACATCGGGTCCTTCATTGAAACATCTGTGAACTCTTGTGGAAGCAAGTCATCCTCGTTCGAGGGACCGCCTATGATGATGACGTAGACAGTTCAGGTAACACAACATGTGCATCATAAAAAATCTGATTAATATGGTACTTTTCATGTGTTCTTTGTGATATTCCAAACTCCACTTGATTCATTCGCTTCCAGACTGTCCCTGCTACTATTCCTTCCTCATAAGGAATGAGTATCTTCAGTTTTGGAGGCCCGCTGGCTGTCGCATGCTGCCTGTCACATGCTGTGCCCTCCTATTAAGTAAATGCTTGGCCTTGGCCTTTAAACATATGATCAGTGGAGTTTGAGACATAGTGATTTGAGCCATAGAAATTCTCACCAGAGATTGATGAGAATGTAGAACTCGCTACCACATGGAAAGTTGAGGTGATTAATGTAGATGCATTTAAGGGGAAGCTCGATAAGGGGAAGCGTGAGGAAGAAAGGAATAGAAAGAAAGACAGAAAGACTTGCATTTATATAGCGCCGCTCACGACCACCTGATGTCCCAAAGCGTTTTACAACTAATGAAGTGCTTTTTGAAGTGTAGCCCCTGTAGGAAACATGACAGTCAATTTGCGCACAGCAAGCTTCCACAAACAGCAATGTGATAATGACCAGATCATCTGTTTTTTGGTGATGTTGGTTGAGGGATAAATATTGGCCAGGACATCGGGGAGAACTCCCCTTCTCTTCTTTGAAATAGTGCCATGGGATATTTTACGTCCACCTGAGAGAGCAGACGGGGCCTCGGTTTAACGTCTCATCCGAAAGACGGCCCCTCCGACAGTGCAGCACTCCCTCAGCACTGCGCTGGAGTGTCAGCCTAGATTTTTGTGCTGAAGTCTTTGGAGTGGGACTTGAACCCACAAAAGGATATGTTGATAGGATGTGATGAAGTAAATAGAATGGGAGGTGTCTTGTGTGGAGCATAAACATTGGCATAGTCCAGTTGCGCCGAATGGCCTGTTTCTGTGTTGTAACTTCTATTTAATAGCATGTGTAACAACCCTGCTATTTACACCTCCAACATTTACTTACTACATTCTTGCTAACAAGATTAATACAGTATTTTTTGTATGTGTCTCTTATAAGCAGCTGCTATTTTGTAGCACTAGTAACCAACATTAGCGTCCTCGACCAGGCCAACATCCCCAGCATTGAAACACTGACCACACTTGATCAGCTCCGCTGGGCAGGCCACATTGTTCGCATGCCAGACACAAGACTCCCAAAGCAAGCGCTCTATTCGGAACTCCTTCACGGCAAACGAGCCAAAGGTGGGCAGAGGAAACGTTACCTCAAAGCTTCCCTGATAAAGTGCAACATCCCCACTGACACCTGAGCGTCACTGGCCAAAGACCGCCCTAAGTGGAGGAAGTGCATCCGGGAGGACGCTGAGCACCTCGAGTCTCATTGCCGAGAGCATGCAGAAATCAAGCGCAGGCAGCGGAAAGAGCGTGCGGCAAACTAGTCCCACCCACCCTTTCCCTCAACGACTATCTGTCCCACCTGTGAGGGACTGTGGTTCTCGTATTGGACTGTTCAGCCACCTAAGGACTCATTTTTAGAGTGGAAGCAAGTCTTCCTCAATTCCGAGGGACTGCCTATGATGATGATATTTGTGCTTCTCTTTAAACCATGGACCTCTTGCTGGGTTTGCTGAGTGGAGGTGACAGGTTTTTGTGACATATTACTGTGATTAGCACGTCCTTTTCCACCAAAAATGTGCTTGTGCCTCTTCATCAACTGTGCTCACTAGCACTTACCGAACCTCTTTTTTGAAATTGGTTTGGCGTTTCTGCCATTGAGCCATTTTCTATGGCTATTCTAATGCCACAGCTGGATTCTCAGACATTTCGACATTTCTGGGAGTCAAGTGGCTCTTTATCTGCTTCAAAAATGTGAAAAGATCATTACTGCAGGTCTGTCATGATTGGCCGCTACATTTCCATTGCTGCTTACAGATCCATATTTCTCACAGTTGCTTTTTAGAAATCTGCTTTACGGTGATTTCATTGCCGTGTGAAGAAAGCGTTTATCCGACAGACTTGGATTGTGCGAATGTAATAATGCTATTGATTTGTATTTATATTGTAGTAATATTAACTTTTGTTAGTTCGCAAAAGAAGGAGGGGTGACCTAATTGAGGTCTTTAAAATTACGAAAGGTTTTGAGTAGCATAGACACAGAGAGAATGTTTCTACCCTTGGGGAAGATCATAACTAGAGGCCATCAATATAAGAAAGTCACCAACAAATCAAATAGGAAATTTAGAAGAGACTTCTTTATCCAGAGATTGATGAGAATGTGGAACTCGCTACCACAGGGAGTGGTTGAAGCAAATAGTATAGATGCATTTAAGGGGAGGCTAGATAAGCATATGAGGGAGAAGTGAATCGAGTATTATGCTGATAGAGTTAGGTGAGGATAGATGGGAGGAGGCTCGAGTGGAGCATAAACACTGCCATGGGCTAGTTGGGCCGAAAGGCCTATTTCTGTGCCGTATGTCCTATGTAATCCTATGTAAAATATAATTCTTAAATTGTGAAGTCTTAAAATAGTCACAAGTGTACATAGAAACTATTTCTGCTGTTTAGGGAGTCTAGGACTAGCGGGCAAAGCCGAAAATTTAGAGCCAGGCCTTTCAGGAAAGAAGTTATGAAATACTTCTACACGCAAAGGGTGGTAGAAATTTGGAACTCTCTTCCGCAAATGGCAGTTGATTGTTAATTTTAAATCTGAGATTGATAGATTTTTGTTAACCAAAGATGATAAGGGATATGGGGCAAAGGCGGGTATATGGAGTTAGGTCACAGATCAGCCGTGATCTCATTGAATGGCAGAACAGGTTCGAGGGACTAAATGGCCTCCTCCTGTTTCTATGTGCAGCAATTTTAAAATGGTGACCAATGAACTTTTGAACTTTTGACCCTCGCAGCACCAGTTGAAGTAACCACCTGTTTAATGAAATAAGTGACTTGGAGGTATGCCATTGCAACCTGGCTCCCAATTTTCAGGGAGATTCAGTAATAAAGGTGCAAGGACAATAGTTAGTCCTGCAAAAGGAAAACAACTGGGTTTAATACTTTCGAATGAAGGATTCTGTAAAATGGGGAATCAGCTGGTGCTGAATGGTACAGACTTCAAAGACATACTTATAATGAAACGCTTCACGATGAAATAACAATTATGTGTAAGAAGAGAGAAATCTTTGATAAAGGAACAAAATAAGGGAGTTATACTGATCTCGTTAGCCAATAGAAAAATAGTTTGTTAGTAAGGAAATCAGCTTATTAACTGAAGTTATTGATGAGGTATAGTTCCACTCTACTGGGTTGTATTTTAACATTTGGTATATTGGTACTGTTGTGTTCCTCACACAGATGAGACTGCACACAGGGAGGTTAAAGTAACAGTGACCTCAGTCTTTATTAAGACACTCCACAGTGAGTAACAGGTCTTAGGGGCCGGCTTATATACAGTGCTCCCAAGGGATGCTGGGATCCCTTGGGACTTTAGGGGATGCGCTCCCTGGTGGCGGAACATGGGAGTGCATGCTTTATAGATACACAACATCAACCACCCCCCCCCCCCCCGGCCAAAGTCAAAGTGAAAACTATTTACAAGGTGAGGCGGTCGGGAGCCTTTCTTTCCCTGGTGGACCGCCTCGGTACAAATGTCTGTTCTGGTGTGTTGGCTGTGCCTTCGCTGGGCTGGCGTGTTGTTGGCCCTGCAGGGCTGCTGGGTGAGCCTGGCCTTGCTGGGCTGTTGGGCGTGATGGGTTCAATTTCCTGGTCCGGGGAGGTGTCATTGATCCTTTGGGTGTGTGTTGTGGGCTCGAAAAAGGTGGTGTCTGCTGTGGGTTGTTCAGGGCAGTTTGTGAACCGCAGCCTCGTTTGATCCAGGTGCTTTCTGCAAATTTGTCCATTGTCTAGTTTGGCTCCAAACACCCTACTCCCTTCTTTAGCTATCACCGTGCCCGCGATCCACTTGGGACCATGTCCATAGTTTAGCACATACACAGGGTCATTCAGATCAATTTCCCGTGACACAGTGGCGCGACCATCGTTTATATTTTGTTTCTGCCGCCTGCTCTCTACCTGATCATGCAAGTTGGGGTGAACCAGCGAGAATCTGGTTTGAAGTGTCCTTTTCATGACTAGCTCAGCCGGGGGCACCCCTGTGAGCGAGTGCGGTCTCGTGCGGTAGCTGAGCAGTACATGGGACAGGCGGGTTTGGAGTGAGCCTTCTGTGACTTATTTGAGGCTCTGTTTGATTGTTTGTACTGCCTGCTCTGCCTGCCCATTAGAGGCTGGTTTAAGCGGGGCCGAGGTGACATGTTTGATCCCATTGCGGGTCATGAATTCTTTAAATTCGGCACTGGTGAAACATGGGCCGTTGTCATTGACCAGTATGTCAGGCAGGCCGTGGGTGGCAAACATGGTCCTCAGGCTTTCAGTGGTGGCGGTGGCAGTGCTTCCCGACATTATTTCACATTCAATCCATTTTGAAAAAGCATCCACCACCACCAGGAACATTTTACCGAGAAACGGGCCCGCATAGTCGACATGGATCCTCGACCATAGTCTGGAGGGCCAGAACCATAAACTTAGTGGTGCCTCTCTGGGCGCGTTGCTCAACTAAGCGCACACACTGCATTGCCGTACACAGGACTCTAAGTCAGAGTCGATACCGCGCCACCACACGTGGGATCTGGCTATCGCTTTCATCATTACTATACCCGGGTGTGTGCTGTGGAGATCCGAGATGAACGTCTCCCTGCCCTTTTTGGGTAGCACTCCGCGGCTACCCCACAACAAGCAGTCTGCCTGAATGGACAGCTCGTCCTTTAGCCGCTGGAACGGCTTTATTAGCTCTTGCATTTCAGCGGGGATGCTTGCCCAGCTCCCATGCAGTACACAGTTTTTTACTCGGGACAGCAGAGGATCTTGGCTGGTCCAAGTCCTAATTTGGTAGGCCGTGACAGATGATTTATCATTTTCAAATGCTTCCATGACCATCAATAAGTCTGCGGGCTGGGCCACCATCAACAAGTTTGCAGGCTGCACCATTTCCACCCCCGTGGTGGCCAATGGTAACCAACTGAGAGCATCCGCACAGTTCTCGGTGCCTGGCCTGTGGCAGATGGTATAGTTATACGCTGATAGCGCAAGTGCCCACCTTTGTATGCGGGCTGAGGCATTAGTATTTATCCCCTTGTTTTCAGCGAACAGAGATATGAGGGGCTTGTGGTCGGTTTCCAGCTCAAATTTGAGGCCAAACAGTTACTGATGCATTTTCTTTATCCAGAACACACACGCTAATGCCTCTTTCTCAATCATGCTGTAGGCCCTCTCGGCCTTAGACAAGCTCCTGGAAGCATAGGCGACAGGTTGCAACTTCCCCGCAACGTTAGCTTGTTGTAATGCACACCCAACTCCGCACGACGACGCATCACATGCTAGCAAGAGTCTTTTACACGGATTATACAATACAAGCAGCTTGTTGGAGCATAAAATGTTTCTGGCTTTCTCAAAAGCAATTACTTGTTTTTTTCCCCATACCCAGTTCTCACCTTTGCGCAATAACACATGTAGGGGCACTAAGAGGGTGCTTAACCCCAGTAGTAAGTTACCAAAATAATTGAGGAGTCCCAGGAACGATCGCAGCTCCGTGACGTTCTGTGGCCTGGGCGTGTTCCTGATAGCCTCTGTCTTGGTGTCTGTGGGCCGAATGCCGTCCGCCGCAATCTTTCTCTCCAAAAACTCCACTTCTGTTGCCATGGAGACGCATTTCGACCTCTTCAGCCGCAGCCCTATGCGATTCAGTCGCTGGTGGACCTCCTCCATGTTTTGTAGGTGCTCGACGGTGTCCTGACCCATGACCAATATGTCGTCCTGAAAGACCACCGTGCGTGGTACTGACTTGAGTAGGCTCTCCATGTTTCTCTGGAAGATCGCTGCAGCCGACTGAATTCCAAACTGGCACCTGTTGTAGATGAACATTCCCTTGTGCGTGTTGATGCAGGTGAGACCCTTCGAAGACTCCTCCAGCTCCTGCGTCATGTAGGCCGAAATCAGGTCGAGCTTGGTGAATGTCTTGCCTCCTGCCAGCGTCGTAAATAGGTCGTCTGTCTTAGGTAGTGGGTATTGGTCCTGTAGCGAGAAACGATTAATAGTTACTTTATAATCGCCGCAAATCCTGACCGTGCCATCACTTTTGAGTTCTGGAACAATCGGGCTGGCCCACTCGCTGAATTCCACTGGGGAGATGATGCCCTCGCGTTGCAGCCTGTCTAGCTCGATTTCCACTCTCTCCCTCATCATGTGAGGTACCGCTCGCGCCTTGTGGTAAATGGGTCATGCCTCTGGGACCAAGTGGATCCGCACCTTCGCCCCGGAAAAGTTTCCAATGCCTGGCTCAAAAAGGGAAAGAAATTTGTTGAGAACCTGGGTACATGAGGCCTCATCGACATGTGATAGCACTCGGATGTCATCCCAGTTCCAGTGGATTTTGCCCAGCCAGCTCCTTCCAAGCAGTGTGGGGCCATCGCCTGGGACAATCCAGAGTGGCAGTTCGTGCACCGTGTCCTCGTAGGCGACCTTGACCATGGCGCTGCCCAGGACAGTGACAAGCTCTTTTGGTGTACATTCTTAGTTTTGGGGCTCAGGGCTGGCCTGAGTGCATTGTTGCACCACAGTCTCTCAAACATCTTTTTACTCATGATGGATTGGCTAGCGCCAGTGTCCAGTTCCATGGCTACGGGTAAGCGATTCAATTTTACGTTTAGCATTATAGGTGGACATTTTGTCAAAAATGTGTGCACCCCGTGTACTTCAGCATCTGCCTCCTCTCTCTGAGGCTCGAAATTGCTTTGATCCACCATGGACCGGTCTTCCTCTGCCACGTGGTGGTTAGCAGGTTTTGCAGAGCTTGCAGGTGCCCCATTGTTCCACAGCTGTTGCAAACATACCCTTTTGAAGCGGCATGAATAGGCTGAATGGAAGCCTCCACAACACCAACAAGGTGTGAATTGCCTTGCATTCATCCTTTGTTGCGGACTCTCAGTCATCTGGGTCGCTGAGGCCTGCTGGCAGTTGCAGACTCGTGGTTTCTGCCCTGTACATTTCTGCTCGCAAACACAGTTCCCGTTAATTTATGAACATTGCTAGCACTTGTGTGCTGAGAGATTTGTTTGGTGTTATCACTGGTGGACATAAATGCCTGGACTATCGCAATGGCCTTACTGAGGGTCAGTGTCTCTACAGTCAAAAGTTTTAGTAGGATGGTCTCGTGGCCAGTGCCCAGTAGAAAAAAGTCTCTGAGCATTTGCTCCAGGTAGCCATCAAACTCACATTGTCCTGCAAGTCGCCTTAGCTCGATGACGTAGTTCGCCACTTCCTGACCTTCAGATCACTGGTACGTGTAGAACCGATACCTCGCCATCAGCACGCTGTCCCTCGGGTTAAGATGCTCCCGAACCAGTGTACACAGCTCCTCATACGACTTATCTGTGGATTTCACCGGAGCCAGAAGATTCTTTACGAGGCTGTTGGTCAGTGCCCCACAGACCATGAGGAGGACCGCTCTCCTTTTTGCAGCACTTCCTTCTCCATCCAGCTCGTTGGCTACAAAGTACTGGTCTAGCTGTTCGACATAGGCTTCCCAGTCCTCGCCCTCCGAGAACTTCTCCAAGATGCCCACAGTTTGCTGCATCTTTGCGTTGGATTCGTATACTCGTCGCCAGTTGTTGTGTTCCTAACACAGATGAGACTGTACACAGGGATGTTAAAGTAACAGTGACCTCAGTCTTTATTAAGACACTCCAGAGTGAGGAACAGACCTTCGGAGCCAGTTTATATGCAATGCTCCCAAGGGATGCTGGGATCCCTTGGGACTTCAGGGGATGCATTCCCTGGTGGCGAAACATGGGAGTGCATGCTTTACAGATACACAACAGGTACATTTGGTATAAGGAAGGAGAAAAGCTGGCACAGACATGATGGGTCGAATGGCTTCCTTCTGTGCTGTAAATTTCTATGATTTTGTGATAATCATGGAATGTAGAAGTATGCAAACTGTCGCATAGCGGGGGTAAGAGATAGGAAGCTTGAGAAAGTGGAAAGCAAGGTGTTTAGATCTTCACCCAACTCCATCAATAAAACTCTTGTAAAATTACCCATTAGCCACTGCAGTGCTGTTTAACGATGTAAAGCTAGAGATGTGAACAAGACATGATCAGGTCTGTGTAGCTTGCCATATATGGACATCTTAAGGAATGTAGCTCAAAGGAATAAAACGTGGCCTACTGTAATGAGGATTTCAGCAGGTTTGATCAACCTGAATACTGAGCTCAGAACTATGACACATTTGAGTCCCCAATCACTAAAGGTGGTCGTAACTATTATATTTAAGTGTGTTCCTAAGTATTATTGCATGATCTGTATGCTTGACTACGAATACTTGACCTCAACGTTTCATGAACCATTTTGATTTTGAGGAATAGATAAAACATCTAGTCATAAATTAAAAAAAATATCCTTTTAAAAAAAAACGAGTTTGTTAAAAATTTTGAAAACTGGCTTTGTGGTATTTTGTCATGATTGGAGGAATGTCGGGCCCCTAGTGGTAGGTTAAAGTTCTACACATTAGGCCTGCGTTACACATATGTGAAAGGAACACAGTGATTACTACAACTTGAAATTGTGTCCTGGGGGAATCCAGTACAATGCAGTTGATAACAGAATTGACACTTTGTAAGGACAAGTCTGCAGTGGCTGTCTGCTTTTCTCAACCATTATTTTTAAATCAGGCGTTTCCCAAGAGAGTTGACAGACAACCCCATAGGATTTGCAGTATCAAAATAAAAACTAAACAGATTTTATTGAAAAAATACAATTGGATGTAAAATGCCATAACAAAAATTAAAAGCATAAAGGACACAATTGCAGAAAAAAAATTATTAGCAGGAAGGTTTTGTGTTTAAAATATAAAGAAACAAATTCATCATCATCATCATCATCATCATCATCATCATAGGCAGTCTCTCGAACGGGGGTGACTTGCTTCCACATAGAATTATAGCATCCTATTAAGCGATGCAATTTCTATTATGTATTGGAGCCGTCTGCTCCTGAGCTCATGTTGCATGCTGTTCAACCTTTTAACAAAAAATCTAATCACAAAGCTTGTATCATCAAACTGAGCTAAACTGCTAGGAACCCGTGGAGCAGGAAGACAAACTCATCTTGAATCGTTACAAATAGACCCTCTTAGCGTTTGGGGGAATATAGAAGGCAGAGCAGATATAAAGGCAGTCAGATTAAAACTGCAGTGTCAATTTCTCTCCTTCATGGTGGCTTTTGTCAATTTGTCAATTTCTCGAAGAAGGTTATCTCCATCTTTATAAGCACATTATTCTTTCAATGAAGTTGACATTTTTATAATATTGTAAAAATATTATTGATGCTTTCTCTGGTTTTTACACATCCAGTGCAAGGAGATCTCTCTGTCACACACACAACACACACATTTGAGAATATTCCTTTTAGTTCTGTTCACACCTTTTTAAAAAGTCACTCATTTTTTAAATCTAGGGGTGACATAAAACAAATGAACAGACTTTGTGCTGACAAGATGTACAATCTCACATGTGGTTCGCACACAGGGTGAGTAGCACACTGGCCAAAGGAATCTTCAAACTCTATTTACCTGCACCATAGCTCCTTTTTATACTTAAACGTTCTCTCGAAGAGATAATGGTTTCTCTAGCAGAGAAACAAACAAAATAAAAAATTAGATTCCTCAATATTGCCAATCGGAGGATTTCAGTGAACAAAGTATGCTGGCGTGGCACTGGATAAAGCAATTGTTCAATTCTTTCTCTGGTGTCAAGTGGGATCTCTAGACCTTCCTAGTCACTGGGCATCACTGGGAAGGGATTAAATAAGAGAACGAAATGAAAAAAAAAATCCTAAAAATATTTTAAAATATAGCCTATGACAAATCTCTAAATTGGTTGAATTCATTGTTACCAATAATAAGGAATGGAGGCATTGGAAAAGGATTCCTTGTCTTATATTACTTTGACACATTGGCTGCATTGAGGAGGATGAATAGATTGCTCAGCAGGGGAACCCTGTGATTTAAAGAAATCCAATTTTTCCACAGCAACAACAACTTGTATTTTATATAGCGCCTTTAACTTAGTAAAATGTCCCAAGGTGCTTCACAGGAGTGTTATAAGACAAAAAATTGACACCGATTTATTTAAATCAAGAATTCTTGGTTAAAATCTTAGGTGGCAAACTTTGATCAGAACTGAGCCGCATAAGAAGAAATGACGGCAGATTGGTCAAAAAGGTAGGTTTTAAGAAGCGTCTTAGAGGAGGAAAGAGAGGTAGAGAGGCGGAGAGGTTTAGGGAGGGAATTCCAGAGCTCAGGGCCTCGGCAACTGAAGGCAGAGGAAAAAATATATCAAAATCCTAAAACTAATCTCGTTTTAATGCTTGCCAATCACATCACTTACCCCTGGAGAATTCCATTCTCCCTGACAAAAGACAAGAAGTTAATTTTCCTGTTCCGTAACAATTACGATTGCGATACATTCTTTTTATTTAAATCAAGAATTCTTGGTTAAAATCTTAGGTGGCAAACTTTGATCAGAACCCTGCTCCATGCCTGATGAAAAGGGTGTACCTAAAACATAACCTCACTTTTTCTTTACAGGCACGCTATTGTCAGAGCTATTATTTATTTCCTGCATTTTCTGTCCCTTTTCAACATTTGCAATTTTTTTTTTGCTTTTAATTTTTACAATCTTTGAGGGTTGAACATATTGATTATAGTTAATCAATGAGGTCTGAAACAATATAGGGTATGCAGAGTGTAAGCGAAGGGTGACATCATTGAGGTCAGGTGCACTCTGTTGTAAAGCTTTCCAGAATATTTTGGCCAATAAAGTTTAATAGTGCCAGAATACATAGGAACATGGCAATATGGTGGACCAGGCAACACCATTTTGATCTTTCTGACTGGCCACAGCATTCAGCATCAGGATATACAGTTCTTGCAGCGTGTAGGCCCCGACCTGCGAGAGAACACCAGCAGTAGGTCGGGTCCATAAAAGGAGCGGTGAGCAACGACCTGGGAGCAGTGTGGAGGCATGCCACCTCAAGGAGCAGCACAAGCTGCGACAGCAGCGAAGAGTGACGTCATCAAGGTCCAGGTCGGTGATTGTAGCGTGGGCAGATATAGCAGGAGCGGCAAGGTCGGAGCGAAGGAGCGGCGAGAGACTGGAGGGATGTGATCGGGGCCCAGGGGAGGCGTGAGTTCGGGGCCAGGGGCCCAGGGGCATCACGGGCCAACCCACATTGCGATATGTGTGCACACTAGGTCCGTGCAGCAGAGCAGGTCTCCACTAATAATAATATTTTTGAAAATCCTATGGCGCTAGATTGATTTTTCTTGGAAAATGTCTATTCAACTCCTATTACTGTTGCCGATGTTAGCAGCCTGGATCGCCTCCCTTTGAAAAATTATTTTATTGTTTAAAAATCTAAATAGCTTAAAATAATTTTTAGGTCGTGTGGGCTGGATTTTCCTCTGCTGTACTGCCTGAAAGTAGATGGTATAGCAATGGAAAATGACGAGAAATGATGAGGTGAAGCCTACTGCTGGATTCCCCATGCCAGCTGACACAACCAGGAATTTTCACCCCTCCCCCAGCAAGGAATAAGGAGGGAGCAGCGTGCAGCGACCCAGCCCGGAAATTGGCGCAGTCCCGGCCTGCAAGACCATCAGCAGGCCGGGGCCATTGGAGGGAGCAGCATGCAGCGGCATACCACTACAGGGAGCAGTGCGTGCTGCTGCAGGAGGGCAATGGCTGCGAAGCCAGGTCGCTGATTGCAGTGCGGACAGGCATAGCAGGAGGGACGAGGGAGCGGCAAGAGTTTGTAGAGGGAAATGACCGGGGCCCAGGAGAGGCGTGAGTTCGGGGCTAGGGGCAGCACGGGCCAGCCCACACTGCGATATGTGTGCGCACTGGGTCCGTGCAACAGAGCTGGTCTCCAGTCGTCTTGAGTAATCCTTGCCACTGGACCAAGACCTAGCTCTGTCAAGCCTGTGTGGTGATGTGCAACGGCCACCACACGTTAAAAAAATCCACGCACAGGCATCTTCCACCCTTCAAGATGTAGCTCGGGATCTGGAATATTAGTTCAATATCTGGAACATTGAAACACCTGTGAATTCATCCCTTTTTGGCTTGGAAGCAAGTCATCCTCGCTTCGAGGGACTGCCTATGATGATGATGATGATGCCATCTACTTCTCGACAGCTCTGCCCATTTAAATGATGGTAGTGGCGCAACTACAACAACAACTTGTATTTATATAGCACTTTTAATGTACTGAAACGTCCCAAGGAGTATTATGAGATAACAGATTTGACAGCGAACCGCATAAGGAGAAATTAGGTCGGGTGACCAAAAGCTTGGTCAAAGAGGTAGGTTTTAAGGAGCGTCTCGAAGGAGGAAAGAGAGGCGGAGAGGTTTCGGCAGGGAATTCCAGAGCTTGAGGTCTAGGCAACAGAAGGCACGGCCACCACTGGTTGAGCGATTATGACCAGGGATGCTCAAGAGGGCAGAATTAGAGAAGCGTAGACATCTCAGAGGGTGGGGGGGGGGGGGGGGGTGCGGGGGGGGGGCTGTGGAGCTGGAGAAGATTACAGAGATAGGAAGGGGCGAGGCCATGGAGGAATTTGAAAGCAAGGATGAGAATTTTGAAATCGAGGCATTGCTTAACCGGAAGCCAATGTAGGTCAGTGAGCACAGGGGTGATGGGTGAGCGGGACTTGGTGCGAGTTGGGACACTGGCAGCCGGGTTTTGGATCACCTCTAGCAGGACCCATGAAGTCCGGATGCTTTCACTGCCCCACATCTCAACCTCAGGGATTACCATCAGAGAAATTCTGGTTCACCTTGGGGTTGCAGTATTGGAGGGAGAGGGTCTTGTAATGGGCACATCGCTCTGTCTCTTCAAGTCCATTAGCTGCAGCTGCCGAGTCCCTGGCTTGTAAAGAACCTCTTAGATATTTCAATAAAACTCTTGAGGGAACTCCTTCCCTTTTTAAATGCACCTCCTCCTTCAGCGTTGATAGGCCCCGGCTGGGATTCAATCGAGAGCCCATCCTGCAAATTTAATGAACCTGCGTCCCAAGAAAATGAGTCAGGGTCAGGTCGACGGGTGAAAGTCTCGCCCTCTGCCTCCTCCAGCATCAAAACCATCCTGAAGAAAAATCTAACCTGTGTGTCACATTCACACGGTACAGCCCTCGAGCCATGAAGGAACAGTAACATGTCCCTTTTAATGATGAGAGAATACAATATTAGCGAAATGATTTCTGCACAATGTAGCAATACACGGCTCAAACACTTAGGGGCTGAAATTGGTGGAGTTTGCGCCCGCAGCCGCCGGGGTTCTGCCGGAAATGTCGTTTTTCTGGGTGATGCCTCCGGAACCGCCCATCTGCCGTCCACGTTCTGCCCGGCAGGAGATTGGCCGTGAAGGGTTCCGCCAGCGTGATGTCAAGCCGCCCACCCATGCCGGATGCTGCAAATGCAAATCATTTTGGTGAGGGATGCTGGCCTTGGATCGACCTGCCGCCCGCCAGAAGGACCGCTGGCAAAAAGCAGGTCTGAGCTGGCCGTGAGTCGGGCGGCAGGGAGAAGGGCTGCGAGTGTTGCAGCGCTGCACATCGCGGCTATGGTGCAGATGCTCGACCATTATGAGTGAGACTGCTGGAAAAAAGTTCGGTGGATGTTGCTTTCCTTTATTGCTGATGGTCATGTTTAATTTGGATGTGATTTAAAAACGACTGAAGTGTCTCTAGGCCGATGGAAACGTTTTACTTTGACCTTGCTGAAAGACCTTCATTGAGAAGCCCAATGGTGAAAGCAGAATAATTATGAATAAGTGAAAAGTCTTCAGCATGTCACATTTTGTGCAGCCAAGCTGATTGATTAATTCTGTGACACAGTCTTTCAAGAAGTTCTCAGGGAAGCACTATATATAACATAGAGGGCGAGAGGGTTAGGGTTAGAATAATCTATTGTAAGCCTGAGACAGCTTCAGACTCTGACAACATTTGTCTGGGAGGAAAAGGGTATAAAGTTACAACTATTTGACTTTTGGGGGCTGCACGATTACAGTGCAAACTGAGGAAGGACTACGGTCAATAGAACACAGCAAGAGACAAGCGCCGCAGTGACTCAGTGGCCTACCGTTGAGGTTTCAATGACTAGATTGTCACTATCGCCTTGTTAATGTGTTTTTCTTTGCACTGAAAGGAAACTACTTCATAAAATCAGTTCTGATTCATCACAAAAGACCTGTACCCAGCGTGCCTTGTTGTGGTGACGGACATAAGTCTATTCTGAGAGTTGTAATTAACCTGACAGATCGAATAACCCTCACAGCACATAAAGAGTAATGTGATGGACCTTAACCCGCACAGAAAGAGTTCAGATATGTTTCTCCATATGACTCCGTTGAAGGGAAGGTATGGTGGACAAAGCGGCAATGAGTAGCGCAAGATGGTAAAGGCTCAGTGGAGATGCCCTCCAAGAGTTATGAGAGCATTTAATGCAGAACATATTTAGGCGCAGAGGGTATGGGATTATGTCAGGCTGAACAAGCGAGTGGTAGAAGATGTAAAGAAATGGTGCATCACTGCAACTGATAGTCAGAAGAGCATTACATGAGGTATGGAACACGAGAAAAGACATTTAATGTACTGCAATGTTACTGATGATCATGTCATCTCAGGGGTGGCACTCCGCCATGTTTGGCCTTGGAAAAAGAGGTGTAAGTGCAAGCCTTAAGGTCGGCCCTGCAAGTAGGTAAAGTGAGAGTAATTGAATGGCAGCTTTCCTGCATCGGTGACCCTTCCTTGTCGTGTTGCGATGGCCTGATAGGACCCATTATACAGTGCAGTCATATGTGGATGGGAAGATATTCCTGATAAAGCAGAAGATCTGAGGGACAGATGTGTGTTTCTCACAAGGCACCACACATGACTTTAAAATTCGACACACACCAAGAGAGGGTCAACAATGTGAGTGTATTTACAAGTGCACAATAACAAAGATTACATAACATTATTATATTTACACCAGCAACATCCACCCCTCTACCCGGCACCATCACCTTTCTTTCCGCCCCCCCCCCTTTGAAGCGATGCCCAAGCTCCTCTTCCTTGCCCCACATACACCACAGCATGCCGCTCCCCTGCCCCTCACTGCCTCTGGTTGACAAGGTTGTGCAAGAGGGCAGTGGGATGTCTGCAGACGTGTGCGTCTTGGTGAGAAGGCAGGGGGCGTGACTGAAGGCGCCGGGATCGCCTGCTCCTCCGGATCTGTCTGCCTTGAGGGTGTGGGCTCGGGGCCTTGCACTACGTGTTCAGAAGCCATCTCTTGCCTCATCGCCTCAACAATCTCGGTTGTGTGCTCCAACACAGTAATGAGCCGGTCATCATGCTGCTGGGTGAAGGTGGCGATGCTGCCAGCGATCCCAGCCATGGTCTGGAGCATATCGCGACCTATCTGCACGTTCATCCGTGATAGCTGGACCATCTCCTGAATTGCAGAGAGCGGTGCTGCATCCTCAGGTGGTTGCTCGCTCCTGGTGGATTCTGGCGTCTTGCTTGCCTTCGTGCCACGGCCTCTGCTCTTGGTAGAGCTTGCCTGTGTGGAGTCTGTTCCAAACCCCAGGGACTCGGAGCCCGACACCGAGGTTCTGTGGACAGATGGCTCACATGGCAGGAGGCTGCTGTCATCCTGTTCCGGCTCCTTGAGCTCAAGGGCCACAAAGCCGGGCCCTTCTCCCTCCTCTCTTTCCTCTTCTCGTGGCAGAGGTGGGAGCGGTGGAAATGGGTGATCTGGGGGGGGGTAGGGGGGTGGAGGAAGGATCCGTTAGCTTGGGCTGGGAGCAATGTCGGGCTGGGAGATGTTGGGGGTCTGACGGCTTCTCTGAAGGCCAGATGTTGATGGTATGCCTTGATCCATGCTGTCCGAGTCATCATCTGCAAGTAGAGGACAACATTTCAGTCTGTCGGGGTGGGGGTGCAGGTCAAGCTGCGATGTGAGCCGTGCCATCTCACATTCTGCCAGCAAGGAGTTCCATCTCTGCATGGGCACATCAATACTGGGCAACAAAGCGTGCGGTAAACCGCGAATGTCTTAACATTGCATGACCTTTCATGCCATGAGCGTGGCTCAGACTGCAGTACAACCTTACCATGCTGTAGCACCAGATCTGCATCAACCGTTGTGGTTGCACGGCGACGGTCACCCACCAATGCCAACGCATGCTCCTCCATGCTGCTCAATTCAACCACCACTGCTGGTCCCCCTCCCGTCCCATGCAGGCTTGCCACTTTGGATGCGATGTTTTTTCTGCACAAAGAAACGTTGCAGCCTTTAGCCCCTTTGCTGATGCTCCCTCCACACCCTCCCACACACACACACACAACCCTTTTGGCGTTGCACAGGAGGGGACGAATAAATGTTTACTCACTCTTGCTGCCGCCACCAAATCGTTCCAACATTTCCGGCATTGGTCCCACCCCGCCCAACGTTGCCCATTACGGACACGATCTCAGCGATCTCCTTTCAAATGCGTTGGTATTGGGGTGGTGGAGGCTTGCCACGACCATCTCGGGTGAGGTCTTTGTACCTGCGCTCCACCTCCATTACTAGCTTCTCCAATTCCTTCTCATTAAACCAGGGAGCTCTGGCCTGGTTTTGGTAGTTTTCATGGCAGATTTCTGGCCACTCATCGTCGATGATGAAACGATTGGCTGCGCAAGAGTTTGTGCGTCTCAATTTCTCCGGCTGCCCCCTCTGTAACTCAGACTGCCCCCTCTCGAACTGCAAGCTCTCTCCTCTCCAACCTCCAACTCTGTCCTCTCCAACTTCCAACTCTCTCCTCTCCAACCTCCAACTCTCTCCTTTCCAACCTCTAACTCTCTCCTCTCAAGTGTCAACTCTCTCCTTTCCCCTCTCACACTCACAGGTGGAATAAAGTGGTGTGCCTTTATGTGCATGCGCAGTACAGCAATCGGCCTCAAACAGCCCCGAAATGACGACACATTGGAAGACAAAAACTACAACCAAAAAATCGCGAAGTCTCGCGCATGCTCATTGGAGGCCCTCTGAAGATCCCCGAGTGGAGAGGCCTCTAACTGCTGCACACTGATGATGCCGGCCGGTCACTCCCACTCCCGCCCGGCGACTGCTGCTGATGCTGCCGCCCACACAACGGAGCCGAAAGTGGCTCCCGGTGGGACTCGGCGGCAGCGGGTGGCAAAAAGGTAGGTGCCGCCCGGGGGCTGCTGAGAAATGGGCAGCGACCAAAGTCGGACCCTTAAAGATTTGCCTTTTGAGTAAACTGGTCAATTTCCTTTATAAATGGGTTAGCTACTCTTTAATAGTTTAATGTGTTGCATATCAATTACTCATATTTAACATGTGAGTAATTTTTCAGCGAGAGATCTGAGTAAATTAGCACCTATTATTATGTTAATTAGCAAAAAACATTCTCCCTTAGATGAGATGATTGGTTATTCCTTCATGCTAAATCTTATAATAGATGCATGATTAGCTGCCATGACTTCAGTCGAGAAATGCCCCTCTTCACAAGATAAAGACCCCTGAGATAAAATTTCTAATCTAAGGAGCTTTGTTTTCAGTTTCTTTCCCCCTGATAAAATACTGGTATTTAAAATGATTTGCTGATTTTCATCTGAAAATGAACGCTCACCAATTTCTGTGGCTTTGTGATATCACAAGAATTTGGCGAGTCTCACGAGACTTGTTTAGCTGCACAAGGAGATTGGAAGCCTGGTGGGTCTGTAGATATTTTGTTTGATACTTCCTCACCGGCACACCATCAAAAATTGTCATTAGAATCTCAGCACCAAAGTTTCAACTAAAGATTTTGTAACTTGAATAAGAGCCAGATGAGCTTTATCAAAACAGGGTGTCGACCAGATGCTGCAGCACTTGAGCTATATGGTCATGTCTGCAATGTTTTAATTAAAAAGTAAATGAAGGGGAGCACAGTGATGCAGGAAGGTGCTGGAGCATAAGGTGATAGGGCATGAACTCATGTTTCCCCCATAACGCTTCTGTGAAGCGTCTTGAGCATGCGCGATGCTGAGAATGTTGTGGATAGCACATTTATTGAGTTGGTCACACCGCAGGTAAGAGTTAGACGGATAGTGAATGGATGACCAAGAGACAAGGCAAGAGCAGGATGGTAGTGCAGGAATCCCCTGCGGTCAGCTCCCTCCAAAACAGATATACCGTTTTGGATACTGTTGGGGGAAATGACTTACCAGGGGAAAGCACTAGCAGCCAGGTTCATGGCACCGTGGGTGGCTCTGCTGCACAGAAGGGTGAACCCCGTGGGTGGCTCTGCTGCACAGAAGGGTGAAGAGTGGGAGAGCGATAATGATAGGGGACTCTATTGTAAGGGGAATAGATAGGAGTTTCTGCAGCCGCAACTGAGACTCCAGGATGGTATGTTGCCTCCCTGGTGCAAGGATCAAGGATGTCTCGGAGCGGCTGCAGAGCATTCTGGAGAGGGAGGGTGAACAGCCAGTTGTCGTGGTACATGTAGGTACCAACGATATAGGTAAGAAGCGTGAAGAGGTCCTACAAGCTGAATTTAGGGAGCTAGGAGTTAAATTAAAAAGTAGGACCTCAAAGGTAGTAATCTCTGGATTGCTACCAGTGTCACGTGCTAATCAGAGTAGAGGGAACAGGATAGTTAGAATAAATACGTGGCTTGAGCAGTGGTGCAAGAGGGAGGGATTCAAATTCCTGGGACATTGGAACCAGTTCTTGGGGAAGTGGGACCTGTACAAAAGGGACGGTCTGCACTTGGGCAGGACTGGAACTGATGTCCTAGGGGTAATATTTGCTAATGCAGTTCAGGAGTGTTTAAACTAATATGGCAGGGGGATGGGAACCTATGCAGCGAGATAGGGCGAAGTAATATGGAGTCAGAAACAGATGGTAGAAAGGTAAAAAGCAATAGTGGAAGGCCGAGTAAACAAAGGCAAGAAACAAAAATGGCCACACTACATCATAATTCTAAAAGCACAAAGGGTGTTAAAAAAACAAGCCTGAAGGCTTTGTGTATTAATGCAAGGAATATCCGTAATAAGGTGGATGAATTAACAGTGCAAATAGATGTTAACAGATCTGATGTGATTGGGATTACAGAGACGTGGCTCCAGGATGATCAGGGCTGGGAACTCAACATCCATGGGTATTCAACATTCAGGAAGGATAGAATAAAAGGAAAAGGAGGTGGGGTAGCATTGCTGGTTAAAGAGGAGATTCATGCAATAGTTAGGAAGGACATTAGCTTGGATGATGTGGAATCTATATGGGTAGAGCTGCAGAACACCAAAGGGCAAAAAACTTTAGTGGGAGTAGTGTACAGACCTCCAAACAGTAGTAGTGATGTTGGGGAGGGCATCAAACAGGAAATTAGGGGTGCATGCAATAAAGGAGCAGCAGTTATCATGGGTGACTTTAATATGCACATAGATTGGGCTAACCAAACTGGAAGAAATATGGTGGAGGAGGATTTCCTAGAGTGCATAAGGGATGGTTTTCTAGACCAATATATCGAGGAACCAACTAGGGGGGAGGCCATCTTAGACTGGGTGTTGTGTAATGAGAGAGGATTAATTAGCAATCTCGTTGTGCGAGGCCCCTTGGGAAAGAGTGACCATAATATGGTGGAATTCTGCATTAGGATGGAGAATGAAACAGTTAATTCAGAGACCATGGTCCAGAACTTAAAGAAGGGTAACTTTGAAGGTATGAGGTGTGAATTGGCTAGGATAGATTGGCGAATGATACTTAAGGGGTTGACTGTGGATGGGCAATGGCAGACATTTAGAGACCGCATGGATGAATTACAACAATTGTACATCTCTGTCTGGCGTAAAAATAAAAAAGGGAAGGAGGATCAACCGTGGCTATCAAGGGAAATCAGGGATAGTATTAAAGCCAAGGAAGTGGCATACAAATTGGCCAGAAATAGCAGTGAACCCGGGGACTGGGAGAAATTTAGAACTCAGCAGAGGAGGACAAAGGGTTTGATTAGGGCAGAGAAAATAGAGTACGAGAGGAAGCTTGCAGGGAACATTAAGACGGATTGCAAAAGTTTCTATAGATATGTAAAGAGAAAAAGGTTAGTAAAGACAAAAGTAGGTCCTCTGCAGTCAGAATCAGGGGAAGTCATAACGGGGAACAAAGAAATGGCAGACCAATTGAACAAGTACTTTGGTTCGGTATTCACTAAGGAGGACACAAACAACCTTCCGGATATAAAAGGGGTCAGAGGGTCTAGTAAGAAGGAGGAACTGAGGGAAATCCTTATTAGTCGGGAAATTGTGTTGGGGAAATTGATGAGATTGAAGGCCGATAAATCCCCAGGGCCTGATGGACTGCATCCCTGAGTACTAAAGGAGGTGGCCTTGGAAATAGCGGATGCATTGACAGTCATTTTCCAACATTCCATTGACTCTGGATCAGTTCCTATGGAGTGGAGGGTAGCCAATGTAACCCCACTTTTTAAAAAAGGAGGGAGAGAAAACAGGGATTATAGACCGGTCAGCCTGACATTGGTAGTGGGTAAAATGATGGAATCAATTATTAAGGATGTCATAGCAACGCATTTGGAAAGGGGTGACATGATAGGTCCAAGTCAGCAGGAATTTGTGAAAGGGAAATCATGCTTGACAAATCTTCTGGAATTTTTTGAGGATGTTTCCAGTAGAGTGGACAAGAGAGAACCAGTTGATGTGGTGTATTTGGACTTTCAGAAGGCTTTCGACACAAGAGATTAATGTGCACAGTTATAGCACATGGTATTGGGGGTAGTGTGCTGACATGGATTGAGAACTGGTTGTCAGACAGGAAGCAAGGAGTAGGAGTAAATGGGTACTTTTCAGAATGGCAGACAGTGACTAGTGGGGTACCGCAAGGTTCTGTGCTGGGGCCCCAGCTGTTTACATTGTACATTAATGATTTAGACGAGGGGATTAAATGCAGTATCTCCAAATTTGCGGATGACACTAAGTTGGGTGGCAGTGTGACTTGCGAGGAGGATGCTATGAGGCTGCAGAGTGATTTGGATAGGTTAGGTGAGTGGGCAAATGCATGGCAGATGAAGTATAATGTGGATAAATGTGAGGTTATCCACTTTGGTGGTAAAAACAGAGAGACAGACTATTATCTGAATGGTGACA
Source organism: Pristiophorus japonicus (assembly GCF_044704955.1). Lineage (NCBI taxonomy): Eukaryota > Metazoa > Chordata > Chondrichthyes > Pristiophoridae > Pristiophorus > Pristiophorus japonicus. Next base: position 13,932,937 of record NC_091992.1, on the reverse strand, counting down.
GATTAGGAAAAGGGGAGGTGCAACGAGACCTGGGTGTCATGGTACATCAGTCATTGAAGGTTGGCATGCAGGTACAGCAGGCGGTTAAGAAAGCAAATAGCATGTTGGCCTTCATTTCGAGGGGATTTGAGTACAGGGGCAGGGAGGTGTTACTACAGTTATACAGGGCCTTGGTGAGGCCACACCTGGAGTATTGTGCACAATTTTGGTCTCCTAACTTGAGGAAGGACATTCTTGCTATTGAGGGAGTGCAGCGAAGGTTCACCAGACTGATTCCCGGGATGGCGGGACTGACATATCAAGAAAGACTGGATCAACTGGGCTTGTATTCACTGGAGTTCAGGAGAATGAGAGGGGATCTCATAGAAACGTTTAAAATTCTGACGGGTTTGGACAGGTTGGATGCAGGAAGAATGTTCCCAATGTTGGGGAAGTCCAGAACCAGGGGTCACAGTCTAAGGATAAGGGGTAAACCATTTAGGAGCGAGATGAGGAGAAACCTCTTCACCCAGAGAGTGGTGAACCTGTGGAATTCTCGACCACAGAAAGTTGTTGAGGCCAATTCACTAAAGATATTCAAAAAGGAGTTAGATGTAGTCCTTACTACTAGGGGGATCAAGGGGTATGGCGAGAAAGCAGGAATGGGGTACTGAAGTTGCATGTTCAGCCATGAACTCATTGAATGGCGGTGGAGGCTCGAAGGGCCAAATGGCCTACTGCACCTATTTTCTATTTTTCTATGTTTCTATGAGACATTTTACTACGTTAAAGGCACTATCTTTTTTTATTTATTCGTTCACGGGATGTGGGCATCGCTGGCCAGCATTTATTGCCCATCCCTAATTGTCCTTGAGAAGGTGGTGATGCAAGCTGCTTTATATAACTGATTGACTTGCTCGGCCATTTCATAGGGCAGTTAAGAGTCAACCACATTGCTGTGGGTCTGGAGTCACATATAGACCAGTCCGGATAAGAGCAGCAGATTTCCTTCCCCAAAAGGACATTAGTGAACCAATCCAGTAGTTTAACGATTACTGATACTAGCTTTAAATCCCACAGTATTTATTTATTTAATTAACTGAATTTAAATTCCCCAGCTGCCATGGTGCTAATTTGAACTCATGTCCCCAGATCATTAGTCCAGGTCCCTGGATTATTAGTTCATTAACATAGCCACGAGACTACCGTACCCATAAAGTACAAATGTAAGTTGTTATTATAAGAACATAAGAATTAGGAATGGGAGTAGGCCATCTAGCCCCTCGAGCCTGCTCCGCCATTCAACAAGATCTTGGCTGATCTGGCCGTGGACTCAGCTCCACTTACCCGCCCGCTCCCCATAACCCTTAATTCCCTTATTGGTTAAAAATCTATCTATCTGTGACTTGAATACATTCAATGAGCTAGCCTCAACTGCTTCCTTGGGCAGAGAATTCCACAGATTCACAACCCTCTGGGAGAAGAAATTCCTTCTCAACTCGGTTTTAAATTGGCTCCCCCGTATTTTGAGGCTGTGCCCCCTAGTTCTAGTCTCCCCGACCAGTGGAAACAATCTCTGTGCCTCTATCTTGTCGATCCCTTTCATTATTTTAAATGTTTCTATTAGATCACCCCTCATCCTTCTGAACTCCAACGAGTAAAGACCCAGTCTACTCAGTCTATCATCATAAGGAAACCCCCTCATCTCCGGAATCAGCCTAGTGAATCGTCTCTGTACCCACTCCAAAGCTAGTATATCCTTCCTTAAGTAAGATGACCAAAACTGCACGCAGTACTCCAGGTGCGGCCTCACCAATACCCTGTACAGTTTCAGCAGGACTTCCCTGCTTTTGTACTCCATCCCTCTTGCAATGAAGGCCAACATTCTATTCGCTTTCCTGATTACCTGCTGCACCTGCAAACTAACTTTTTGGGATTCATGCACAAGGACCCCCAGGTCCCTCTGCACCGCAGCATGTAGTAATTTCTCCCCATTCAAATAATATTCCCTTTTACTGTTTTTTTTTCCAAGGTGGATGACCTCACATTTTCCGACATTGTATTCCATCTGCCTAACCTTAGCCTATTCGCTTAACCCATCTAAATCTCTTTGCAGCCTCTCTGTGTCCTCTACACAACCCGCTTTCCCACTAATCTTTGTGTCATCTGCAAATTTTGTTACACTACACTCTGTCCCCTCTTCCAGGTCATCTATGTATATTGTGAACAGTTGTGGTCCCAGCACCGATCCCTGTGGCACACCACTAACCACCGACTTCCAACCCGAAAAGGACCCATTTATCCCGACTCTCTGCTTTCTGTTAGCCAGCCAATTCTCTATCCATGCTAATACATTTCCTCTGACTCCACGTACCTTTATCATCTGCGGTAACCTTTTGTGTGGCACCTTATCGAATGCCTTTTGGAAATCTAAATACACCACATCCATCGGTACACCTCTATCCACCATGCTCGTTATATCCTCAAAGAATTCCAGTAAATTAGTTAAACATGATTTCCCCTTCATGAATCCATGTTGCATCTGCTTGATTGCACTATTCCTATCTAGATGTCCCGCTATTTCTTCCTTAATGATAGCTTCAAGCATTTTCCCCACTACAGATGTTAAACTAACCGGCCTATAGTTACCTGCCTTATAGTGAGTTCCATGCAACAAAAAGAAAGCACAAAGTGGAGGTCAGTGGCCTCCCTATTAGGAGTGAAAATAAGAGAATCAATCACCTTGGGACACTCTCAAACATCTCCTAGTAGACAGTTATAGAGTTATAGGCTGGAGATGTAGGGACAATCTGTTCTTTTGGTGGGTGGCATGGGAGATTTGAGAAATGAAGGATATTCTTTTTTAAAAGTTAATAGGAAACAAAAGAAAGCCTTTCTTGTTTTTTGTTTCTCTCAGGAGATTATATGGCTGCGAAGGTGGGGTGGGGGGTAAGAAAGTGCCTAGTCACGATGCTCCAGGCATCATGGGCCCAAGTTTCCACAAGAAAAAAAACGGGCGCCCCTCCGAGCTGGGCGCCCGTTTTTCGCGCCTAAAACGGCGCCTAAAAAAATCCTCGGTATTCTCCACCTACTTACAGGTCCTTTGGCCCTCGGCGCAGCCAGCACGAGCTGTGGGGGGGGCCGGAGCCAGGTCCCGGCACTGAAAACAGTGCCGGGACCTCTGCACATGCGCGCTACAGTCGGCACGCAAGTGCAGTAGCTCCAGGCGCCGATCTGTGTGGGAGGGGCCCGAAGCACGCAGCCCCTAGCCCTGGCTGAATGGCCTCACTGGGGCTGCGTGAATAAAGCTCCTCCCACGGCCAGCTCCTGCTCCCCGCTCCCGACAAGACCCGACACCCGCTCCCCCCCCTCCGCCGACCAGACCCGACCCGACACCCGCTCCCCCCCCCCCCCCCCCGCCGACCAGACCCCCGATCCCCCCCCCACCCCCGCCGACCAGCCCGACCCGACACCCGTTCCCCCCCCCCCTGCCGACCAGACACCCGTTCCCACCCGCCCCGACCCGAGACCCGCTCCCCCCCCTCTCTCTCCCCCCCCCTCTCTCTCTTCCCCCCCCCCGCTCTCTCTCTCTCCCTCCCTCCCCTCTCTCTCTCTCCCTCCCTCCCCTCTCTCTCTCTCCCTCCCTCCCCCTCTCTCTCCCTCCCTCCCTCCCCCTCTCTCGCTCCCTCCCTCCCCTCTCTCTCTCTCTCTCTCTCTCTCTCTCTCTCTCTCCCTCCCTCCCTCCCTCCCTCTCTCTCTCTCTCTCTCTCTCCCTCCCTCCCCTCTCTCTCCCTCCCTCCCCTCTCTCTCCCTCCCTCCCCTCTCTCTCCCTCCCTCCCTCTCTCCCTCCCTCCCTCTCTCTCTCTCCCTCCCTCCCTCCCTCCCTCTCTCTCTCTCTCCCCCTCCCTCTCTCTCTCTCCCCCTCCCTCTCTCTCTCTCTCTCTCCCCCTCCCTCCCCCCTCTCTCTCCCTCCCCCCCCCTCTCTCTCCCTCCCTCCCCTCTCTCTCTCTCCCTCCCTCCCCTCTCTCTCCCTCCCTCCCCCCCCTCTCTCTCCCTCCCCCCCCTCTCTCTCTCTCCCTCCTTCTCTCTCTCTCTCTCTCTCTCTCTCCCCCTCCCGTTCAGCGGCACGAACGGCTGCAGAATTCTCCCTGGCTGAAGCACTTTCACACAGGTAGGAAGATGGTTTATTTAATCTTTTCTTAGCTTATAAATGTTTATTCAGGTTGGATTTATTTGTATAATATTTGTAGAAGTATAAATAAGGATTTATTGTCAAATTTAATGAGTTCCCTTCCTCCCACCTCATTCTGGACGCCTAATTTGTAACCTGCGCCTGATTTTTTAATGTGTAGAACAGGTTTTTTCAGTTCTACAAAAATCTTCACTGGCGCCATTCTACTTTAGTTTGGAATACGTTTTCATTGTGGAAACTTTCAAATCAGGCGTCAGTGGCCAGACACGCCCCCTTTTGAAGAAAAAATTCTGTTCTAAACTAGAACTGTTCTACCTGACTAGAACTGCAGAAAAAAAAATGTGGAGAATTGCGATTTCTAAAATAGTCCGTTCTCCACCAGTTGCTCCTAAAAATCAGGCGCGAATCATGTGGAAACTTGGGCCCCATGAGTGTGGGGCAGACTTGATGGTCCAGCTGGTCTTTTCCTACCCATCATTTTCCTTTGAAGTGTAATATCCCCAATTAGTGTAATATTAGGCAGTCCCTTGTGTCGAGGATAACCCGCATCCACACCAGAAAAAAGATGAGTTCACAGGTGTTTCAATAAGGGACCTGACATTCTAGGTCCTGTGCTACATTTTGAAGGGTGGAAGATGCCTGTGCGTGAATTCTTTAACGTGTGGTAGCCATTGCACACCAGCCACCACATGGGCTTGATAGTGCAAGGCCTTGGTCCAGTGGCAAGGGTTAACCAAGACGACTGGAGACCAAGCTCTGCTGCGCCAACTCTGGGCCCCGACCCCGCTGTTGTTATATGCTGCGCCGCTCCTGGGCATTATCCCCATTATCCAGTAGATAATGCACATTCATACTTCGATGTCCAGTTAACAATTGGCCACTGTCATGATTTTTTGTTTTGTCTACAATTTTTCCTTTCAGTTATCTGTAAATATACCTGCTGCACTCTAGTTTTGGAATATCTTCTTGAATTAGATTTAAATGTGAAAACTAGGACAAATATGACCTTGGAGTAGAAGTGTTTGTATACCCTGATGCCATATATGATAGGCTTGTTATATGCTCGCTTCTTCTCCGAGCTATTAAACCCGAACTGACTATCTTCATATGAAAAAAATCAAGTTGCTTGCATGAATTGAGTTGTCGGAGCTCCCCAGTGGTTCGTGGATGCAATAAGGGGACCCAGAATTTAATAATTGCATCATTATTTCACCTCCCTGCTCCACTACTTGTCAAGTCCAAAACTGGATTTTGGCAGAATTTTCAAATTGTTTGTTCATGGGATGTCGGCGACACTGGCAAGACTGCATTTATTGCCCACCATTAGTTTCCCTGAAAAGGTAATGGTGAGCCCTCTTCTTGAACCGCTGCAGTTCTTGTGGTCATGGTGCTCCTATGCCAGGCTGTTGACATGTGATGATGAAGGAACAGTGATAGATGTCTGAGGCAGGATGGTGTGTGACTTCAAGGGGAACTTGGCGGTAACATGGAGTACAACTCATTGCAGTTGCAAGAGACATTCGTGCCACTCTTACATAGGAGACCTTTTCTTGTATACCATATCTGGCCAATGCATTAACAGGTCTGCATAAACTTTCCATTTTCATTCTCCCAAACACAAATATATGATCATCAACAGACCTTTCAACAATCCACAAAGCTCTCATTTGGGACAGCACATGCAAGAAATGTCCACACCTTTCCAAGAACAGTCTATATGTACAACTTTAGTGCAACCATAATCTTCACGTGAAACAATATTATCTGTGTGCCGAGCGCTTGCTTTGCCTTGATGACTGTGTGTGATGTATGTACACTTAAAGTTTGTCTTCTGTTTTTGCTAGGAGCTACCTCAGTGGCAGGAGTGCATAAGATGGCTGCTGTGTTGCAGTAGGAGCATTTTGGGACTAAGATGGCCCTGGTGTCATGGCAGCTAGGTCTTGTGGTAGAACTGCTGCCGACTGCATCTCTTGTGCTGCTGTATGGGGAGTCCCATGGACTTCCCGCTATGTGTACAGGCTTCAGAGTGAGGCTGATGGTGGGCATGCATGCGCTGTTGCCCTGAGGGAATGCAACATCACCAATGCCTATTCCTGCCATTCCACCAGCACTGGCAACTATTTGTATATGGCCACTCATCTATGGGAGAGCAGAATTAATGAGATCAGTGAAGCCCTGTCTCAAGGTCATCTTGGAGGTAAATCTGGGGGATCTGCCTTCCTGCTGATCTGGTAGACTTTTTCTTTTGAAAGAAGAATTTCTTCCATGAGCCACACCGGTTATGATGTCAGTGAAGACAATGGAAAGGAAAATTGAGTGAGGTGTATAACAGGCAGTCGACCCAATGTAACCTGTTTTTATGCCCCCACCAAAGTTGAATTTTACCCCCAAAATCTTGTACAACAATTTCTGTGAAGAATCCATTTGTTTAGTTGTCTTGCATGGCCATTCTGTAAAAGATGGCCATTTGTGCGATCATTGCAGTCATGCATCAACTCGTGTAGCATAAAAGGGATTCTACAGACATGTTAAAGAGGTGTTCAATATAATGAGAGGTCTAGACAGAGTAGATAGAGAGAAACTGTTCCCATTGGTGGAAGGGTCGAGAACAGGACGACACACAGATTTAAGGTGATTGGCAAAAGAACCAAAGGCGACATGAGGAACATGGTTATGATCTGGAATGCACGGCCTGAAAAGAGTGGTGGAGGCAGATTCAATAATGGCTTTCAAAAGGGAATTGGATAAGGAAAAAAAATTGCAGGGCTACGGTGAAAGAGTGGGGGGAGTGGTACTAGCTGAAGTGCTCTTGCAGAGAGCCGGCACGGGCCAAATGGCCTCCTTCTGCGCTGTAACCATTCTTATGATAAACACAAATTTCAGAAGAAAATACAAAAATACAGCCTCAGTTTTAACTCTTGCCGATTTGACGTCATCTGCATATTTAAAGAAGGACCCTGCAGGGTGGGCAGGGTTTAAATCGCCGAACTGTGATCATAAAATCCAGCACCCACAGTAATTTTATTCATGCATGTTGGTTAACTTGTGTTTCAATATTTGTCATTATTTTAAGCACATATCCAAGTACCACAATTTTTAATATGCAGATCACCTGTTTGCTCACAGAACAGGAGACAGATGTTCTGGGCTTTTCAGCTGTCCCCAGATGCATGTAAATGAAAATATGCATTTAAACCAGTGATTCGGTGTCATGCACGATATATTAATTAAAATGAAACAACTATTCCCAAAAGATACAGTTTTCTTATTTCTTTCTTTTACAAATTACTTTACATTGCTCAATTCTGAACATTTAAAGACAGTTACAAGAGTGGAGGTTTGTAATATCTGCACATTCTAAATACATTTAGAATAAAAAGTTAGTATCAGTAATGGTGACCATGATACTATCAGATTGTAGTGAACCATCTGGTTCACTAAACTTGAGGTCATCCAAAACTCAGTAGCCCGTGTCCTAACTCGCACCAAGTCCTGACCACCCATCACCCCTGTGCTCGCTGACTTACATTGGCTCCCGGTTAAGCAACGCCTCGATTTCAAAATTCTCATCCTTGTTTACAAATCCCTCCATGGCCTCGCCCCTCCCTATCTCTGTAATCTCTTTCAGCCTCACAACCCCACGAGATGTCTGCGCTCCTCAAATTCTGCCCTCTTGAGCATTCTTGATTATAATTGCTCAACCATTGGTGGCCGTGCCTTCTGTTGCTTGGGCTCTAAGCTCTGGAACTCCCTCCCTAAACCATCTCTGTCGCTCTATCTCTCTTTCCTCCTTTAAAACGCTCCTTACAACCTATCTCTTTGATCAAACTTTTGGTCATCTGCTGTAATTTCTTCTTATGTGACTCGGTGTCAAATTTATTTGTTTTGTCTTATAACGCTGCTGTGAAGCGCCTTGGGACGTTTTACTATGTTAAAGGTGCTATATAAATAAAAGTTGTTGTTGTTGATGTCCTTTAGGGAAGGAAATCTGCCGTCCTTACCCGGTCTGGCCTATATGTGACTCCAGACGCACAGCAATGTGGTTGACTCTTAACTGCCCCTCTAAAATGACCTAGCAAGCCACTCAGTTGTCAAGAAGGTGGCTCAACACCACCTTTTCAAGGGGCAATTAAGGATGGGCAATAAATGCCGGCTTTGCCAGCAACCCTCACATCCCGTGCATGAATTTTAAAATAGCTAACAAAACAGAGGGAGACATGTTACATTGTTTGAACTATGGAAATGCATAATGATGCAGCATCTTGTGGGGGGGACGGGGGGGGCTTCAATGTGCTACGTCAGGTGCTAATAGGATGGAGATTGACGTCCGCGATTCCCTATATAATAAACTATTCTGAGCTGCACTATGCTACGAGAGGAGCTGAGTGGAATTCAGGTACTTTTCCACAGGGAAGGAGACTCGGAGAGACCGCCTGCTTTTCTACAGTTCCCAGACACTCAGTCATAGAGCAGCAGAGACCGGAGAACCGGCTATGTGTTCCCCTGTCCACGGGAAACAGTACATGTTGGGGAAGGTCCGAAAAGGAGGACAAGGAAAATATATCTTAATTTTTTTTCTCCCAAAGGAGACTGGCTATCCAGGCAACCTGGCCGTCAAATTCGCTGGCTTGATAAATCAAGTGCTATGATTTTTTTTTAATGACCACCTCCTGTGATGGACTGAATTAATATTATTATTAATAATAATTGTTAATACATTGAACAGAATTTATCTGACGCTGCTACTATGCTTGTAATACGGGCCCTTGAGTTGCCACTGAGAATAACAGTGAAAGGGTAAACGTACCCTGTAGTGTGCTACTGAGCCACACAGACCATGAATTTCCACAGTTCATTCCCTGGTGTGTGCTGAGTTAGCTACTGTCAACCAAGGCAGCAGTGTAAAGTTTTAGCTCGTGCTTATAGTAGGATTTGTTGGGAATGGGCTGTTTAGTCTTTTCGAACACTACCCTCTTGGGATGGAGACAAATCTTAATTACACTCCTTTTGTTAGAGTGAAACCACTCAATCATTATTGTCACAAATGATAAAATTTGTGTTGTGTTGTTTTATTTTTAATGCATATAGTGTATCAGCTGTGGCTCAGTGGGTAGCAGGTATCACTACTGCCCTATAGACCATAAGCTTGGTGCCAGATTTGGGGTCCTGGTCTTCAAACACTCTCTTCCTCAGGCAACCAAAGCCTGCGCTGGCACACTGGAGGCATGGTGTTGGACCTCATCGTCGATGTCTGCCCTTGCTGATAGTAGGCTCCGGAGGTATGGAAAATGGTCCACGTTGTCCAAGGCCGCGCCATAGATTTTGATGACCAGGGGGCAGTGCTGTGTGGTGGGGTCAGGTTGGTGGAGGACCTTTGTCTTACGAATGTTTAGTGTAAGGCACGTGCTTTCGTACGCCTCGGTGAAGATGTTGACGATGGCTTGGAGTTCAGCCTCTGAATGTGCGCAGACGCAAGCCTCGTCCGTGTTCTGTAGTTTGATGACAGAGGCGACGAACGCAGGCCCTTAGTGGAGGAAGAGCATCCGGGAGGGCGCTGAGCACCTCGAGTCCTGTCGCCGAGAGCATGCAGAAACCAACGCAGACAGTGAAAGGAGCATGCGGCAAACCAGACTCCCCACCCACCCTTTCCTTCAACGACTGTCTGCCCCACCTGTGACAGAGACTGTAATTCCTGTATTGAACTGTACAGTCACCTTAGAACTCACTTTTAGAGTGGAAGCAAGTCTTCCTCGATTTCGAGGGACTGCCTATGATGATGATGAGTGGGTAGCACTCTCACCTCTGAGTCAGAAGGTTGTGGGTTCAAGTCCCACTTCAGAGACTTGAGCACAAAAATCTAGGCTTACACTCCAGTGAAGTACTGAGGGAGTGCTGCACTGTTGGGGGTGCCGTCTTTTGGATGAGACGTTAAACCGAGGCCCCATCTGCTCTCTCATGTGGTTGTAAAAGATCCCATGGTACTATTTCCAAGAATAGCAGGGGTGTTATCCTTGGTGTCCTGGCCAATATTTATCCCTTAATCAACATCACTAAAACAGATTATCAGGTTATTATCGCATTGCTGTTTGTGGGAGCTTGCTGTGCGCAACGAGGCTGCCGTGTTTGCTGCATTACAATAGTGACTACACTTCAAAAGTACTTCATTGGCTGTAAAGCGCTTTGGGACGCCATGAGGTCGTGAAAGGCGCTATATAAATGCAAGTCTTTTCTTTATATGTAAAATGCATTTTTTTCAGAAAGGGATTAAAGAAGGTGATTGCTTTTTTCATTTCAAAGGCGGTTAGTTGGCCTTTCATCTGGTAAAGGAACTGAGATAGCAATTTTTAAAGTGACAATAGCAGCCTCTCCATGCAGCAACTTATTCCTGCATTTTGAATGTGACAATGGCTTTGCATTGGGTTTTCAGTTGCTGTAATGGCTAACTTGAACCTGTGTGACATACTTCAAAGGGCCTCAGCTGCCTCGTGTTAAAAGGGATATTGCATGACATTTCAGCAATGGAAAACTCTGAATCCTGCAGCATCCAGCTACCAAGTGTATTTGTCTGGGAATTACTTTATCAGCAGTTTGATATGGTTTGATGCCAAACAAGAACCTGATTGCTGTTGAATGTTAAAAGGCTGGCCAGTTTTCACGAAAAAAACGTGAGGGTTCTGATTCTGTAAAGTGTCTCCTATTGTGTCAGCCGTGGCTCAGTGGGTAGTACCCTCACCTCTGAGTCAGAAGGTTGTGGGTTCAAGTCCCACTCCAGGAACTTGAGCACATAAATCTAGGCTGACACTCCAGTGCAGTGCTGAGGGAGTGCTGCACTGTCATAGAGTTTCCGTCCTTCGGATGAGACGTTAAACTGAGGCTCCGTCTTGCTCTCTCAGGTGGACACAAAAGATCCCGTGGCACTATTTTGAAGAAAAGCAGTGGAGTTATCCCCAATGTCCTGGCCAATATTTATCCCTCAATCAACATAACAAAAACAGTTCATTTGGTCATTATCACATTGCTGTTTGTGGGAGCTTGCTGTTTGCAAATTGGCTGCCACATTTCCCATATTACAACAGTGAGTACACTTCAAAAGTACTTCATTAGCTGTTGAGACCTCCGCTGGTCGTGAAAGGCACTATATAAATGCAAGTCTTCTTTCTATTGTATTATGGTTTTAGGATGTCTGGGTTCACTTTTCTGCGATGCTTTCATTGGGGGTGAATTTCTGCGGGGCGTTCTCCATTTTGCCTGCTGTAACTTTGATGGTTAGGCATCATAAAAACCTGAAAAATGGTGGAAGTGGTATTTCCGCTGTTTTCGCAGCATTTCTGCAGCTCTTCCGCCCAAGTTACGGCAGACGATCAGGAGAACTCTCTCCTGGGGAAAATCACGCCTTTTTGTTTGTACTGGAATTCTGAGAGAGTTCAGACTAAAGAACTCTGCTAGACTGCAGCTGTACTGGCAACCTTGCATCAATACTAGTATGCAATTTACTTCAATCAAGATTAATCATTAAAATGGAGCCATGTCATCTCTGCAAGGGCAGAAAGTGAAAGTGTGGATTTTAATTGTAAGGGAAACAGTCTATTTATGGAATCTGTTCACTGGCTGTTTGAAAATGGCTTTATAAAATCTTGAATTGTAATAATCATATGAATTATAGAGAGCAGTTTCCCGCTTGCTAAATAGTAAATGATGTCTCCATCAGTATGAAATTTATTCTCCCTCACCCAGTGGTGGGAGTTAGAGATAATTATGTAAAGTTAGGGAGTTCGGATTGTTTAAGAGCCAGAACTCCAATCCAGTACATTGCAGCTTGCTACATGAAATTGGAGGACTTCTAAACCAGCTGCATGTAGTACATCAGTGAATTCACACACATTAGGTGGCAAATGTTACTGATGTACAATAGCCACTGCTTAATAAAAGCCTATGGTGTCATTTTAGTTCAAAATACTTCCTGCCACAGTACCGAAACGGCTCTCATCAAAGACACAAATGACATCCTTTGTGACTGTGACAAAGGCAAACTATCCCTTCTTGTCCTTCTTGACTTGTCTGCAGCCTTTGACATGGCTGACCACTCTATCCTTCTCCAACGCCTCTCCACTGTCATCCAGCTGGGTGGGACTGCACTCGCCTGGTTCCTTTCTTATTTATCTAATCGCAGCCAGAGAATCACCTGCAACAGCTTCTCTTCCTGCTCCGGCATAGTGTCCCTCAAGGATCTATCCTTGGCCCCTCCTATTCCTCATCTACACGTTACCCCTTGGCGACATCATCAGAAAATACAGCGTCAGTTTCCACATGTACGCTGATTACACCCAACTCTCCCTCACTACCAGTTTTCTCGACCCCTCCACGGACTCTTAATTGTCAGATTGCTTGTTTGACATCCAAATCTGGATGAGTAGAAATTTTCTTCAATTAAATATTGGAAAGACCAAAGCCATTGTTTTCGGTCCCTACCACAAACTCCGTTCCCTAGCCACTGACTCCAGCCCTCTCCCCAATTTCTGTCTGAGGCTGAACCAGACTGTTCGCAACCTTGGTGTCATATTTGACCCTGAAATTAGCTTCCGACCGCATATCCGCAATATAACTAAGACCGCCTATTTCCACTTCCGTAATATCTCCCGTCTCCGCCCTTGCCTCAGCTCATCCGCTGCTGAAAACCTCATCCGTGCCTTTGTTGTCTCTAGACTCGACTATTCCAACACACTCCTGGCTGACCTCCCACATTCTACCCTACATAAACTTGTGGTGATCCAAAACTCAGCTGCCCGTGTCCTAACTCACACCAAGTCCCACTCACCCATCACCCCTGTGCTCACTGCCCTACATTAGCTCCCGGTTAAGCAATGCCTCGATTTCAAAATTCTCATCCTTACTTTCAAATCCTTCCATGACACTCCAGTGCGGTGCTGGGGGAGTGCTGCACTGTCGGAGGTGCCTCCTTTCGGATGAGACGTTAATCCGCGTCCCATCTGCTCTCTCAGGTGGACGTAAAAGATCCCATGGCAATATTTCGAAGCAGAGCAGGGGAGTTCTCCCTCAATCAACATCACTAAAACAGATTATCTGGTCATTATCACATTGCTGTTTGCCGGAGCTTGCTGTGCATAAATTAGTTGCTGCGTTTCCTACATTACAACAGTGACTACACTTCAAAAATACTTTGGCTGGAGAGCGCTTTGGGTTGTCTGGTGGTCATGAAAGGCGCTGCATAAATGCAAGTCTTTTTTTTTTTTAATTTTAAATGCTTGCATTTAGGAGATTAGGCTTTCAATCTAAATGTCATACTTTAATGATTGGTTTAAATAATCACGATCTATTCAGTTAACCATGCTAATTTGCTGAAATAGTTAGGGAGCTAAGAACAGGTAACATGGGGAACAACCCATCCGCCTTGAGCACCGGCACAATCGGGCTCGCCCAGTCACTGAATTCGACTGGCGAGACGATGCCTTCCCTCAGCAGGCGGTCCAATTCGCCTTCTATCTTTTCCCGCATCACGTACGGCACCGCTCTGGCCTTGTGCTGTACTGGTCTGGCGTCCGGGTTTATGTGAATCACTACCTTGGCCCCCATGAAAGTGCCGATGCCGGGTTGAAATAATGAGTCAAATTTGTCCAGAATCTGTGAGCATGATACTCGCTCCACAGAGGAAATTGCATTGACATCGCCCCATTTCGAGTTCATGACAGCAAGCCAACTCCTCCCCAGTAGTGCGGGACCGTCCCCTGGGACAATCCAGAGTGGCAATCTGTTCTCCGAATCTTTGTGGGTCACGACTACCGTGGCGCTGCCTAGCACTGGAATGATCTGCTTTGTGTAAGTCCGTAGCTGTGCGTCAATCGGCGATAATTTTGGCCTCCTGGCCTTGGATGCCCACAACTTTTCGAACTGTTTGATACCCATCAGGGACTGGCTGGCACCCGTGTCTAACTCCATTGATACTGGGATGCCATTGAGGAGCACTTTCATCATTATCGGTGGCATCCTGGTGTATGAACTGTATACGTGCTCCACATGAACTCGCTGAACTTCAGCTTCCAGCGATTTCCCCCAGTGTCCATTTCTGCAATTTCTGCAGGTATTTTGCTCATCTCTGCAAACTCCGGCTGAATGTATGCCTCCACGCCTCCAGCATGAGTTGCGGTTTGAAACAAAAGGTCCCTTGCCAGTCGATCGTCCCTGAATGCCCCTGTTATTGTCCTTGAGTGCACCATTATAAGGTGTTGATGACCCCATTACTGGCCGCATTATCCCTTGCAATGGCGTGAATCGCTGTTCAGCTTGCCATTGTCTCTGTCGAACTCCCCCTCTGGGTTCGACTACATGTTGGGGCATGCCCGACTGCCCTTGTCTGCCTGGAGAACTGTGTGCTGCTTTAACAATGTTGAATCTCTGTCCCAACCATTCCTTAACACAGTACCTCTCGTCTGTTCTGCTAGTGGCCATGCTCGCGTGGTTTAAATCCTAGTTTCTTGTCGCCATTGAAACGTCCTTACTACACAGTATAAATGCACACGAGGCCCATGCTTGAGAGAAGGTCAATCTGTGACCTGTCCTTTATTCCTTAGCACTCAAGTGATGAAGGTGGGTGGAGCTTCCCCTTTTATACCTGAAGGTCCAGGTTAGGAGTGTCTCCCACCTAGTGGTCAGTGTTCTCACGGTGTACAACTTAGGTCAGTTTATACATGGGTTGAATACATGACAGTGGGATGACTACATTGACGCATCCGGGTTTCTTGGTCGGGCCGTACTTGCGCTTGAAGCAATTTAAGTGGTGAGGCAATTTGTTTATTCTTGGAGGGGTGGGGAGCATCCTGCCTACTCGTAGCTCTGTTGATTGGGCATGTTGTCCTTTCCTGTCTATTGATGGCTTGTTACTCCTGGGATCTGCTTTCTTTGGGTGTTCAGTGGGGGAGGGGAGGAAGGGATTTCCATTGAATGTGAGGGTCGAAGTACAGTCAACAATAAAATACTGACCTCAATTCATACAAGGCACAAAGCCAGAATCTCACAATTTATGCAGTGCAAAAACCACCTCACTTTTGATCTCAATTATATTATGGCTTGAGAAGAAACTATTGAGACCCACAGCTCAAAAGCAGATACAATGAAAAGAACGATCACACAGATTGTGGAATGAGACTTCTACTGATGTTTCCCTAAATCAGCAGGTAATCTTGTAAAAGCAAGCTACAGATAGGATCCTTCGACAAACACAACCCAAACAGGAAACAGCATTTGAAATACCACCCTTCCTCAACATAAATAAAAGCTAGCACAAACAATATAATTTTAGCGAAATTCCCAGAGCAAGACGACAGCAGGATATCTTTGCTATTTTCATCTGTAGTCTTTAAAAGACATGATCTCTCCTTTGAACTTCCTCTCTCGCTGCTCCTCGGGTGCTCGCCTCTCTTCCTCCTCCTTACATCCGCTCTGTGCTCAGATCAAGACTTATTGCACTGTCACCAACTCTAATCTTTTGTTTTCCAGGAACTCGGAACTATGCAAGTATTGAATTCCTTCCGTCTTTTTTTGCCTCCTGCAATCTTCAGGCTTTTAAACCCAAGGTTGGTGCCACTTAATTAATGCATACAGTTTACTATTTCCGCCCTTCTTCGTTGCTTGTACTTGGTGTCAGCTGAACTCAGTTGATAACAATCTCCTTGTGATTCGGGGGCTTGGGGTTCCAGTCGCACTCTAGCACTGGAGAAATACCACCAACGCTGCCTCCGCAAGATCCTGCAAATCCATTGGCAGGATAGGCACATCAACGTCAGTGTTCTCCCTCAGGCCAACATCCCCAGCATCGAAGCATTGACCACGCTCGATTAGCTCCAACAGATGGGCCACATCGTCCGCATGGCCGATACTAGACTCCCAAAACAAGCGCTCTACTCAGAGCTCTGACATGGCAAGCGAGTCCTAGGTGGGCAGAGGAAACACTTCAAGGACACCCTCAAAGCCTCCTTGAAAAAGCGCAACATCCCCACCGGCATCTGGAAATCTCTGGCACAAGTGGAGGAGAAGCATCCGGGAAGGCGCCGAACACCTCAAATCTCTTCGCCGCGAGCACGCGGAAGCCAAGTAGAAACAGCGGAAGGAGCGTACGACAACCCAAGCACCCCACCCACCCGTCCCTCCAACCACCAACTGCCCCACCTGTGACAGAGACTGTAGGTCCCGCATTGGTCTCATCAGTCACCCGAGAACTCGTATTAGTGTGGAAGCAAGTCACCCTCGACTCCGGGGGACAGCCTAAGAGAGAGAGAGAGGACTCTTGAAATAGATCAGATCTCTTACATCCATCTGAACAGGCAGCATCTCCAACAACGCAATACTCCCTCAGTAACATGTGCTGACATCCGAGCCCAAGTTATGTGCTTGAGTCTTGGAGCGTATCTTAAACCCTGAACCTGCTGAACCAGAGGCAAGAGTTCTACCATTGAGGCAAGTAACCTGAAAAGAAAGAAAAGACTTAAGACTTGCATTTATATAGCACCTTTCATGACCACCGGACGTCTCAAAGCACTTTACCGTCAATTAAGTACTTTTTGGAGTGTAGTCACTATTATAATGTGGGGAAACACGGCAGCCAATTTGCATACAAGCAAGCTCCCACAAACAGCAATGTGATAATGACCAGATAATCTGTTTTTTTGTTATGTTGATTGAGAGATAAATATTGGCCAAGACACCGGGGATAACTCCCCTGCTCTATTTCGAAATTGTGCCGTGGGTCTTTTACGTCCAGTTGAGAGAGCAGACGGGTCCTCGGTTTAACATCTCAACCGAAAGGCGGCACCTCCGACAGTGCAGCACTCCACTAGATTTTTTGAGCTCAAGTTCCTGGAGTGGGACTTGAACCCATAACCTTCTGACACAGAGGCAAGTGTGCTGCCCACTGAGCCACAGCTGACAAGAGACATTCTGGAAAAAACTCGGGAGGCATTTCTGCGAAAACCATAGATTGGAGTTGGGATCCATCCACAGAAATTCAGCAAATGCCTATTCGTGGAAAACTGTGGAAGACTGAATTTTGCTAATCCCTAAACTCTGAATAAGACCCAGCATGCCAGCTCCAACCTGGTAGCAGTGACACTTCCAATTATTAACGCCTCCTCTGAATGAGGCTGCCTACTGCCGCTGCTTTCAGAGAACTTTAACCATTGAAGCAGTTTGAACCTTTAACAGCTGTCAGAGATGAATCCTTCAATACACAATAATGCACATGTACAAAGTTCCAGCAATAAAGTTTATTTTACAACTGGCTTTCGTTGAAATAACTGACATGTGCAGTGGCCTCTGCTTTATTCTTGCCCTGATTTTGAGAAGCTTTTGATCAGCTGCTAATGCAATATAACAGCAGCTGTTTGACAGGTGCAGCAGTGAGCGGAAGTTAATTAATTTAAAGCAACTTCGTATCAGGTTCAATGTGTTTAAACAGTGGCTTCGGAGCTAACAATAGAAGCTAAACACCTGGGAAACATTGTCAAGCTGACACAGAGCAGAAATGGGAATTGTCTTCCCTTTTGTCACTGTGGTTGGAGTGCTAACCAGATAGGGTTCCAGTTTATTCAGTAGAATGGGGGGTGGGGGGCAGGGAGGGAAATGTCTTCATTAATTTCGAGTCAGACTTTCTTATGGTCTGGAATATTAGATTTAACATTTTGTAATTACATTTGTCCACTCTAAAGGGCCGATTTTAGCCCACTGCACCTGTCACGGATGGTTGAATTCACGATAGAGTACTTACCATTGCGTTCCTGATGTGATTCTGCCTGTTTCTATCTTAACCGTGCACATTTCTGAATTGGCCAGAACCATCTTAATGTGACATCGCAGAAGTCCCACCCAGTGCCCAAACCACCACTAAACCTATCGCCATTTGAGCCTGGTGGATGAACCGGTAATGTGTAGTGTGATTGTTAAACCTTTTGCGAATAAACCAACTAGTTCTTAATAGTGATGTGTTGCTATGAATTCTTAAGCAAAGAACCCTTGAAGCAAATACATTACAATCACATTTTTCAGTTGCGTTTTGCCTTACAGTTTCACTGACAGGCCAAGAATCGCTTTCTTGGATCTCTCCGAAGAGCAGTGCATTAGAAAGTTGCGTTTCTCCAGGCAGCCTGTTGCCGACCTCCTGTAAAGGGACCTGTTGCCTGCTGGACCAGGGGGTCCTGCTTTGCCAGTGGCCATCAAAGTCACCACAGCCTTTAACTTCTTTGCCAGTGGCCACTTCCTGTCCGCTACAGGGGACATCACCCGCAACTCTCAGACTGCTGTACACAGCTGCTTGAAGTAAGTCACTGATGTCGAGTTTGTCAGTACATCACCCTCCCCATTGACCTCATCGGTCAACGTGAAAGTGCTCGGAGATTCTGCAGCAGCAGCTGGCTTCCTTCGCGTTCAGGGCGTCATAGACTGCACAAACATTGCCATCAGGGCACCAGAACATCAGACAGCAGCTTAGTCAATAGAAAAGGCTACCACTCCATTAATGTCCAGATGGTGTCTGATGGCAGAAACAAAATCATGCAAGTTTTTTGTAAGGTACCCAGGCAGCTGTCGCAATACATGTATCCTGTAACAGTATACCTTCCGCCCGATATTCACCCCCTCCAGGAGCAGGGCAGGATAACTGCTGGGGGACAGGCGTTGTGCGGTTGTGAAGGGGTCTCCTGAGCTATGTGTGTAGGGTGTGTTCATTTCTGTCCTGCTCAGCAGAGCTGGGAGAGGACTTCGTCTTCCAGGTTGTTCCTGCTACCAGTACCTGCTGCTGCCCCCTCATGTTGGGTGTCTCACCTTGTGCTCATGTGGAGTGTCAAAGTCTGTGCTGGTGCTTGGGGGAAGGGAGGGGGGGCGGGGGGAGCGCGTGATGATGCATCCTCTGGAAGATTGTCTACCTCTGAGATGTCTTTTCCTGCAGGATCCAGGTCCTGAGAAGGACCTAGAGGAAAGAGAAAAGAGTTTGGATGGTACTGAGAGGCAGGTGACAGTCTGAAGAATGCAGGTTGAAGTTGTGAAGCTCATTGAATATTTGCTGAGGTGAATGAAGGGTTACGAGTAAAATGCGGACACCCTGCACAGATAAGCTGCCTTCCCCGATGCTCATGGCTTTGCCCTGGTCACCAATGTTCAGAGATTCATGCTTGGGTGAGGGCTATGATCTTGGGTACACTGCCTCTGGTCTTGCTTCTCTCCCTTGCATTATGTTCTGTTTTGCCCCACGGAAAGAGAGGGTGAGAGTAGTGAGCGGTTGTGGAAAAGGAAGGTAAGTGGAGCAATGTCGGGCTTGTGCGTATAGTGCATGCGCTGAGTGCTGGAGAAGAATCAAAATAGAATGAGGATGGGGAGGTGAATGTAAAGCCAAGTGTGTGGAATGTGAAGTGAGAAAGGATTGGTGGGAGGAGTTGGTGGTTGTGCAAGAGCTAGGATGTGTGAAGAGAATGCTGTCCGTGTGTGGTGCTCCTGTGACTTCTGGAAAACAGTACCTTCCTCTTTGCCCTGATGTCTTCCACTAGGACCTCCATCTCTTTGCTCATTGACCCAACCTGTCCAGATCCTTTTGGATTATTTCAGTTAGCACCATTGGCCCCTGCACCCAATTTGGTGCCATCTGCAAACTTAGACACCACAACAATATTCTGCACTTGTAAATTATAATCACCATTGACCCCTGTGGGTTATTACCCAACTTCAAGAGCTTAGAAAGACATGGATGAGGGGATCTGTATTCTGCTCAGCCAACTCCATCAGCACATTTGGATGGCAATTGTAAGCACGAGGAGCTTTGCTTACTTTCAGCATCCTAAATGTTTCTAGTATAACTTTCCTTGTGATACAAAGTTTTCGAGTCTGCTCTGTCCCTTATACACCTCTCTCAACTCAAACGTTTCTCCTCCTCTCAGTGGTAAAAACGGTCACCAAAAAATGAATTAGTAATTTAGTTACTTCCCTGTCCTTAGTCACCACCTCTGCACTGGCATTACCAAACTAATCCGCATCCCTCTGTACCGTTCACTGATGTTAATTCTTTGTGTCTTTTACTAGTTTCTTGGCATTCCTCAGCTTCATGTTACAGTCCTCACTATCCCGTTCCTTCCCTGTATTTTACATACTCTTTTTCTCTCTCATGCTTTCCATGACATCCATTTTCATCCGTTGATTTTACCCTGCTGTTTGGTCCTTGTCTTGTTTCTGGGATAAACTGCCTCTTCAATGTAAAGAAATGTCACAATAAACAGCCCAGTTTCTTCTCCACATCCTCACCTTTAAATAATTCGTCCAATTTTATTTATTCTGAAGTTGGTCTAGCCCAGTTCAGCGAAACTGCCTTCAAATCCATCTTCTTTTGGGTTCCGGCAGTGGGGAGTGTGATGAATAATTTGATTACACTTTACACATTTCATAACATTTTGACAGTTCATTAATCTTAAAAATCTAGGGAAAGTTGCATCAGCAGAAAGTGCAAATTAAGTCGCTAATGGAAATCTTCGAAAAGCATTTCTTTATTGCATTTTTTATATAAGGGCATCAAAAGCTATCAATCTGCAGTAATCAGTCTTTAAGTAAGACACCTGCCATGTGTATCAATAACTACTGCTACCCACCGAAAAAATGTTAATGGAATTTACCATCTGTCATTCAGGACCACATTATAGCAACATGTTCCTTGTTAATGAAAACCTGTGTAATTTACACACAAGTATTACAACCCCAAGTGATGGGTCTTATAGGGCCAAGCACTTCAATGAAACCCTACAATGAAAACTCGAATATAAATTAAGCTATTTATATCCCTTGGTAAATGTTTGACAATAGGTGGTCAAAATTGGTTATGGCCGTTTTTGAGGCGGTGTCACCGCTTGAGTGTTGATTTTAGCGCCGGGTGTTAGGTGCCGCCTCAAAATGCCAAATTCAGTTTTAGTTGCACCTCATCCTCGGGTGCCAACGGAGCAGGAGCTCAGGAGGCCAACTCAACTTCACGAAGGAAGGCTGCTGGCTGGAAATACGGGAAGAAAAAAAAATATAACTTCTCTGACCCACACACACACACACACTTCCCCACTGGTACAACTAATAAATAAATGTTGAAATAAATAAAGAAAAAAAACTTACCTTCATCTCTGGGCGATTCCACCTGAGGTCCGTATGTTCACACCACTTTTTGCAGGCTGTATGAACACCCGCGGGCCTGAATGGTCACCGTAGAAACGTAATATCGCGACAGCATGGCCAAGGGTGCGTTGCACGCTGGATGATGTCAGCACATGGGTGGCATTAGAATGCGCAGCATTACCTCTTGGTGTCTCCACCAAAGACCAACTCAATTTCGACGGAGGCTTGGACGCTGCTTACCGCCGACGCTAGGCCTTTGCCGCCTGTTTGCCGCCCATCGCCGGCATTAACGGGCGGCGTTATTAAGGAAATTTCAGCCCCTAGGAGTTTTAAAATTTACCCCAAATTATAAGACTCTCACATCGCCCAGTTCCAAAGATAATAAAGATGTCTTCGGGTCAGGAAAGATTAGTGCTAACTTGCTCCTTTCTGAGGCTCCTGAAAGATTGTCTCCCACCCTTGTGGAGGATATGTCTACACAAAGATCCCAGCACCATCCACAGATTGTTCTCCTCTGTGTCATAAACTGGCCCAGCATCAGCGTTGAAATTGCTACCACGCTCCTTCAACAACGCTGTAACCTACTGGAATAAAACACATGAGTGTGATGAATAGTCGATGCAATAGCTAACAATAACATATATCTGTAAAATGAAATGCTTCAGATCTTGTGAGCAAATTTGATTTGACCGCACCTTTATCTGCCCTTAGATGCTGCTAGCATTTTACGAATGCCCCTTCTTGTTTAATAGTGTCCATTTAAAAAAAACATTCTGAAAGTATAAAAACAGCTCTTATAAATCGATGTTTATTTAAATAGTCTCCCTCTGTACTTGACGTTTTCTGTGACAGTGGCATTTTAACATTAATCCTTGTGGTAGGGTATATGATTGCACCACATGAGATTTTCTGTTGTAAAACTTTACATTGTTCACAACAGTGAAAGGAAACCAGTATAAAACAGCGAGCAGAAAGAGCGCTGAGTGACAGAGGGAAGAGTGAAGTGACAAAGTGCAAATATTTCTGCCTAATCCTGCTGTATCCCAAGTGGATTATCCTAGCGGGAATACTTCCTGCACACTATCCCCGAGTCTATTCTATACAAACCCAAATCCTCAAGATGTTAAACATCTGTCATTGACGTGTAGTTATAACTTCAGCATGGCAGTACGAGAATAGAGAGAGTGCGCGGTGAACGTGGAAATTAGTTTTCCACTTGTCAAAGTGACTTGCATCTGAATGAACTGACCAGAAACTCTGGGCAGCAAAACGGTTTTGGACCAGAGGAAAGTAAGTCTTAAAAATAAATTTGACTTTCCTTAGACGACAGCCTAAGCTTCTCTTTTTATATCGTGGCAAAGTATATGTTAGAAAAATAAAAAATCAATATAATCCTGCCTTACTGCAGGTTGTAAAGATAGATGTTAGCAGTAGCACATCCATCAGTATTTTGCTGGGGCATTCAGGAAAGCAAAACATTTCACGACCATTTACATCAGCAATCATTTAATTCTACCTTTTACTGGCACAGTAGTTGTCATTTCTTCGTGTAATAACTCTCTTTTTGCTGCAGTCTGTCATTTTTGTTGTTTCCATTTACAACAACAACAACTTGTATTTATATAGCACCTTTAACGTAGTGAAATGTTCCAAAGTGCTTCACAGGAGTATTATGAGACAAAGAGTTTGACACTGAGCCACATAAGGAGAAATTAGTGTAGGTGACCAAAAGCTTGGTCAAAGAGGTAGGTTTTAAGGAGCGTCTTGAAGGAGGAATGAGAGCTGGAGAGGCGGAAAGGTTTAGGCAGGGATGCCTAGGCAACAGAAGGCACGGCCACCAAAGTTAAGCGATTATAATCAGGAATGCTCAAGAGGGCAGAATTAGAGGAGTGCAGATATCTTTGGGGTTGGGGGGGGGGATGGGAGGATTGTGAGGCTGGAGGAGATTACAAAGATAGGGAGGGGCGAGGCCATGGAGGGATTTGAAAACAAGGATGAGAATTTTGAAATCGAGGTGTTGCTTAACGAGAGCCAATGTAAGTCAGCGAGCACAGGGGTGAAGGGTGAGTGGGACTTGGTGCGAGTTAGGACACGGGCAGCCGAGTTTTGGATCACCTCGAGTTTACGTAGGGTAAAACGTGGGAGGCCAGCCAAGAGTGCATTGGAATAGTCAAGTCTAGTGGTAACAAAGACATGGACGAGGGCTTCAGCAGCAGATGAGCTGAGGCAAGGGCGAAGACGGCCGATGTTACAGAGGTGGAATTTACGTGTAATGTCCATCAGATGCTTTTGATACGGTAGTGTAGTGCTTATGGTACTGAATCAATAATCCTGAGATCATAGGGATAAAATCCAATTTCAACCGTAGTGCTAAACGGTCGATAGTGAGTTGACGGCCGGTTTTACAAACTGCCTTTCTTGTCAATTGAAAAGAAAATCAGCCGGGGTGTAAAATGGGCTGCCGCATCGATACCATGACTTCGAATTACACCACAGTAAGTTGAGAAATTGAATCAATAAATCTGACCGTGAAAGATGCCAAAATTGTCATTAAAGCCCAAATGGTTCATTAATATCCATCAGAGAAGGGAACCTGCTACCACTATCCCTTTCTGGCTTATATGTGACTCTCGGTCACACAGGGTTGTTAACTCCTGCTACCCTCTGATGTGGCCTATTGAGTTGTACAATTGTTGATCAGGAAGGCTTGCTACCTTCTCGGGGCAATTTGGGGTGGGTAATAAATGCAGCCTTGACAGGATCGCTCGCATCCTTAAGGCTGAGCTTTTAAATGTTTTTTAAGCTGCAGGCCAGGGCATGTGTATGTGTGTTCTCGACGAGAGAGGATGGGACAATCTTGGATCTGGCCTGGAGGCGACGAAGATTGAACAGGTTCCCACTTGTTCTATAGTTTAGTTCCACTCCAGCGGAAAGCTTGTTGAGTGTGAGGTGGAGCATTGCAGTGAGGAAGGTTGGGCCACATTGTTCGCATGCCCGACATGAGACTCCCAAAGCCAGCACTCTACTCGGAACTCCTACACGGCAAGCGAGCCCCAGATGGGCAGAGGACACGTTTCAAGGACACCCTCAAAGCCTCCCTGATAAAGTGCAACATCTCCACTGACACCTGGGAGTCCCTGGCCAAAGACCGCTCTAAGTGGAGGAAGAGCATCCGGGAGGGCGTTGAGCACCTCGAGTCTTTTGTCGCCGAGAGCGTGCAGAAAACAAGCGCAGACAGCGGAAGGAGCGTGCGGCAAACCAGACTTCCCACCCACCCTTTCCTTCAACCCTGTCTGTCCCACCTGTGACAGAGACTGTAATTCCCGTATTGGACTGTTCAGTCACCTGAGAACTCACTTTTAGAGGGGAAGCAAGTCTTCCTCGATTTCGAAGGACTGCCTGTGATGATAGTTGTGTGTCCTGTGCAATGTTCCCCTGGCTGCACAGCAATCTGGAGGTCCTGCGCAGGCCACTTACCGGCTTTTAAATGGAAAAACCGCACATGCATGAAATTTGATTGGGCCGCGCAGCCCGTTATAGGAGCTGCACACGCATAAAAAAATCAGAGGGAATATTGGTCCTGTGTCTTATCAGTGTGTGCATTTATATGTATGTATGTTTGTGTATCTGGTGTGTGCATATTTGTGTGTGTGTGCACGCGCACACATACGTATCTGTGTGTCTGTTCCATTAGTATGTGTGCATTTCTGTGGGTGTGTTTGAATACATGGCTTGAGCAGTGGTGTAGCAGGGAGGGATTCAAATTCCTGGGGCATTGGAACCGGTTCTGGGGGAGGTGGGACCAGTACAAAGCGGACGGTCTGCACCTGGGCAGGACCGGAACCAATGTCCTAGGGGGAGTGTTTGCTAGTGCTGTTGGGGAGGAGTTAAACTAATATGGCAGGGGGATGGGAATCAATGCAGGGAGACAGAGGGAAACAAAAAGGAGACAAAAGCAAAAGACAGAAAGGAGATGAGGAAAAGTGGAGGGCAGGGAAACCCAAGACAAAAAACAAAAAGGGCCACTGAACAGCAAAATTCTAAAAGGAAAAAGGGTGTTAAAAAAACAAGCCTGAAGGCTTTGTGTCTTAATGCAAGGAATATCTGTGATAAGGTGGATGAATTAACTGTGCAAATAGATGTTAACAAATATGATGTGATTGGGATTATGGAGACATGGCTCCAGGATGATCAGGGCTGGGAACTCAACATCCAGGGATATTCAACATTCAGGAAGGATAGAATAAAAGGAAAAGGAGGTGGGGTAGCATTGCTGGTTAAAGAAGAGATTAATGCAATAGTTAGAATGGACATTAGCTTGGATGATGTGGAATCTATATGGGTAGAGCTGCAGAACACCAAAGGGCAAAAAACGTTAGTGGGAGTAGTGCACTTACCTCCAAACAGTAGTAGTGATGTTGGGGAGGGCATCAAACAGGAAATTAGGGGTGCATGCAATAAAGGTGCAGCAGTTATCATGGGTGACTTTAATATGCATATAGATTGGGCTAACCAAACTGGAAGCAATATGGTGGAGGAGGATTTCCTGGAGTGCATAAGGGATGGTTTTCTAGACCAATATGGA
Source organism: Pristiophorus japonicus (assembly GCF_044704955.1). Lineage (NCBI taxonomy): Eukaryota > Metazoa > Chordata > Chondrichthyes > Pristiophoridae > Pristiophorus > Pristiophorus japonicus. Next base: position 13,907,039 of record NC_091992.1, on the reverse strand, counting down.
ACCAGCTAGGGGGGAGGCCATCTTAGACTGGGTGTTGTGTAATGAGAGAGGATTAATTAGCAATCTCGTTGTGCGAGGCCCCTTGGGAAAGAGTGACCATAATATGGTGGAATTCTACATTAGGATGGAGAATGAAACAGTTAATTCAGAGACCATGGTCCAGAACTTAAAGAAGGGTAACTTTGAAGGTATGAGGCGTGAATTGGTTAGGATAGATTGGCGAATTATACTTAAGGGGTTGACTGTGGATGGACAATGGCAGACATTTAGAGACCGCATGGATGAATTACAACAGTTGTACATCCCTGTCTGGCGTAAAAATAAAAAAGGGAAGGTGGATCAACCGTGGCTATCAAGGGAAATCAGGGATAGTATTAAAGCCAAGGAAGTGGCATCCAAATTGGCCAGAAATAGCAGTGAACCCGGAGACTGGGAGAAATTTAGAACTCAGCAGAGGAGGACAAAGGGTTTGATTAGGGCAGGGAAAATGGAGTACAAGAAGAGTTCGCTTGCAGGGAACATTAAGACGGATTGCAAAAGTTTCTATAGATATGTAAAGAGAAAAAGGTTAGTAAAGACAAACGTAGGTCCCCTGCAGTCAGAATCAGGGGAAGTCATAATGGGGAACAAAGAAATGGCGGACCAATTGAACAAGTACTTTGGTTCGGTATTCACTAAAGAGGACACTAACAACCTTCCGGATATAAGAGGGGTCAGTGGGTCCAGTACGGAGGAGGAACTGAGGGAAATCCTTATTAGTCGGGAAATTGTGTTGGGGAAATTGATGGGATTGAAGGCCGATAAATCCCCAGGGCCTGATGGACTACATCCCAGAGTACTTAAGGAGGTGGCCTTGGAAATAGTGGATGCATTGACAGTCATTTTCCAACATTCCATTGACTCTGGATCAGTTCCTATGAAGTGGAGGGTAGCCAATGTAACCCCACTTTTTAAAAAAAGGAGGGAGAGAGAAAACAGGGAATTATAGACCGGTCAGCCTGACATCAGTAGTGGGTAAAATGATGGAATCAATTATTAAGGATGTCATAGCAGCGCATTTGGAAAGAGGTGGCATGATAGGTCCAAGTCAGCATGGATTTGTGAAAGGGAAATCATGCTTGACAAATCTTCTGGAATTTTTTGAGGATGTTTCCAGTAGAGTGGACAAGGGAGAACCAGTTGATGTGGTATATTTGGACTTTCAGAAGGCTTTCGACAAGGTCCCACACAAGAAATTAATGTGCAAAGTTAAAGCACATGGGATTGGGGGTAGTGTGTTGACATGGATTAAGAACTGGTTGTCAGACAGGAAGCAAAGAGTAGGAGTAAATGGGTACTTTTCAGAATGGCAGGCGGTGACTAGTGGGGTACCGCAAGGTTCTGTGCTGGGGCCCCAGCTGTTTACACTGTACATTAATGATTTAGACGAGGGGATTAAATGTAGTATCTCCAAATTTGCAGATGACACTAAGTTAGGTGGCAGTGTGATCTGCGAGGAGGATGCTATGAGGCTGCAGAGCGACTTGGATAGGTTAGGTGAGTGGGCAAATGCATGGCAGATGAAGTATAATGTGGATAAATGTGAGGTTATCCACTTTGGTGGTAAAAACAGAGAGACAGACTATTATCTGAATGGTGACAGATTAGGAAAAGGGGAGGTGCAACGAGACCTGGATGTCATGGTACATCAGTCATTGAAGGTTGGCATGCAGGTACAGCAGGCGGTTAAGAAAGCAAATGGCATGTTGGCCTTCATAGCGAGGGGATTTGAGTACAGGGGCAGGGAGGTGTTGCTACAGTTGTACAGGGCATTGGTGAGGCCACACCTGGAGTATTGTGTACAGTTTTGGTTTCCTAACCTGAGGAAGGACATTCTTGCTATTGAGGGAGTGCAGCGAAGGTTCACCAGACTGATTCCCGGGATGGCGGGACTGACCTATCAAGAAAGACTGGATGAACTGGGCTTGTATTCACTGGCGTTCAGAAGAATGAGAGGGGACCTCATAGAAACGTTTAAAATTCTGATGGGTTTAGACAGGTTAGATGCAGGAAGAATGTTCCCAATGTTGGGGAAGTCCAGAACCAGGGGTCACAGTCTAAGGATAAGGGGTAAGTCATTTAGGACCGAGATGAGGAGGAACTTCTTCACCCAGAGAGTGGTGAACCTGTGGAATTCTCTACCACAGAAAGTTGTTGAGGCCAATTCACTAAATATATTCAAAAAAGAGTTAGATGTAGTCCTTACTACTAAGGGAATCAAGGGGTATGGTGAGAAAGTAGGAATGGGGTACTGAGGTTGCGTGTTCAGCCATGGACTCATTGAATGGCGGTGCAGGCTAGAAGGGCCAAATGGCCTGCTCCTGCACCTATTTTCTATTTTGGGTCTCTATCTGCTGCTGAAGCCACCATTTCCTGAGCCTTGTCTAAAATAAGTTAGCTACAGCTTTCAGATTTGTATTGCCCAGTATCACACAGGTTGACCTTTCTTATTTTTTACAAGAGGATATCCCATGACATTGCCCAAAAAAAGTCAGGACAAAGCAAATTTCCTTTGTTGTATTAGTGATGCTGTCGGTGTGGGTAGGGGGAATCTGCAGTTTCTGCAGCTTAGAAAGCTCCATCTAGTGGTACAGATGTGCAGCTGCAGGTGTGACTGTTCGACCGACGTTAATGGGAAAACCCTATTGAAACACCACCTAGAGGTGTGACAGGATGGTGAGGTTCTAATAAGGAGTGTACAACATACATAGCAAATTTACTTGCCCCGACTTTACTGTAATAATAACAGCGAGGCTATCATCACTCGCCATTATTATACGGTAAATCTGACAGCAACTTCTGACGTCCGCACATGCAGTTAAATGCGGAATTCCAGAAGTTGTGTCAGAGATACTCTGCTCCTCCACAGGGTGCGCTGTTGCAGTCTTTGCCAATAGACTCGGCACTGAAATCACTGTAAATGCGTAATCTTGGGGTATTTATTCACTTGGTCCGCATTAACACAACTGAAAAAGTTAGGTCTCGTACATTTAGGAGTGTGAGTTTTTAAATGGTGTAATCAATGATAATTACTGCTGAACAACTTTTAGCCCTAAAAAATTCAATTTCGAAGTGTGGAGTATCATTCCCTCAGGATAAAATTAAAGTTGCAGATTTTTAATAATTAATTTGTCTCTTTCCTTTAATCCCATTTGTATTTCCCAATCTTTATTTTGCTTTCTCTACATCCTTTAAATGTAATTTATATTTACTGCTTTATACTTCCTGGTTTGGACTCTGCATGCCTCAGTGAGGATACTTCAATCTGATTGGTTGAAGAGCCTCGCTGTTGCTTTTCCTGTTCACAGACCACCACAGATCCTCTGTAGAGGGCGCCGCATTGAAACAGACGTCAGATAATTGGAAATTTCCGCTGACAAACCTGCGGAAAGTCTGTAGACAGTTGTGTGCAAGGTGAACGGTGAAAGCCGTTCCTTCTCCGCTGAGAGCAAAATCTGGGTCAATATATTATAGATTTACTGCAATCCCCTATATATCCTCAGTAGGGATTATGAAACAAATAACAATTCCATTGATTTTATTACAGACAGATTTCAGCAAAGACACATTTTCAGTCTCACAAAAACACACATCTCCTCAAACAACAGAACCTGGGCATTGAGGTGGCTAAGGAAAATAAGCCTTCAAAAGAAACATTAAGCAGGGGAATCAGACGCCTGTCTTTTTCAGAACTCTATAACCCATGGCCAATTGTGAATGAAAAAATCTGGCTCAAAAACAAACAAGATCGAGATATTCTCAATTATTACAGTCAGTCTCTCTGAAACATGAACCTCATCTCTTCAATTATCAATCACCGTGCCCTCCACAACTGTTTACTCCAGAGGGTAAGACTGGTAAATGTTGAAGTGAAAGTACAAATTACTCTAGTAAAGGTCTTCACCACTCCTCGGGGTTAAATTGTCCATTATTTTAACATCTCTCAGATGCTTGTCGGCGCTGCTTACTCTTCCAGAGCTGCTCTGGCATTGTTGCTCCGTGGCCAGTAGCGAGGAGATCTTTAGCAGCTGCTTTCATCAAGGTTAATTAGAAGTCTTGTCATTGAAATCCTTTAACAGAGACACCGTGAATCCGTGGATACCCGGCAATCTCTCGCTCTTGTGCATACAGTTAGCTCAGTCTTGATGGTGTACAATTGTCACAACATATATCTGTTACACTTAATAGATATGACAGCTGTACCACCTTGGATAGGTTTTCAGGCAGAGTTAAATGGTTTCTTGTAACTAAACACGTTGCCAGGTTTCCCCCTCGGTTACCCTTGTGATCGGTCAAGTGTTGCATCATCTCGAGGTGGCTCTGCATTATGGTCTGGTTCTTTCTTACAACTTAATTTTCCCAGCCTGCTCTTAAGGGGAAAGTCTGGCCCCTCACTGTGTTTACCTTTCTTTCTGCCACTCACCTTCCACACAGAATCTACAACACGACAACAGGCCATTTGGTTCAACTGGTGTTTATGAGTCTCCTCCCAACCCTCTTCATCAGCATATCCTTCTATTCCCTTCTCCCTCATCTGTTTATCCAGCTTCCCCTTAAATGCATCCATGCTATTCACCTCAACCACTCCCTGTGGCAGCGAGTTCCACATTCTCACCATTCTCTGGGTAAAGAAGTTTCTCCTGAATTCCCCATTGGGTTTATTAGTGACTATCTAATATTTATAGCCGCTAGTTCTGGAACATTCCACGAGTGGAAACTTCTTCTCTACATCGACCCCATTAAATCCTTTCATAATCTTGACAACCTCGATCAAGTCTCCCCTCAGCACAGTTACTAAGTAGGTTTTTGCAATTGTGGTTGTGAGACGTGGAGATAGAGTCAAGATACTTAATCAGCAAACGAGGCTGGAGATTTCGATTAACTTTTTTTTCACTGAGTGCTTGATGTGTGGCATGGTCTTCCACCTTCTATCCAGACTTCTGGTTAGTAACTGTGTATTTTGGATGCAGATTGTTTCTGTGCTAGTAACATTCTGGTTATAGATTTATGTAAAATATTCAGAAATTACGCTTCTCAAACCAGCAAATGAACAGAGTAATGAAAGAGAGGGAGCTCTAAAATATCCAGAAATGCAGTTGAATCAGGACTTTAAAAATAAATGACGTACCAAGAAATTTAGCAATTTTTTTTAAACAGCGTACAAACCTCTTTAACACTGTCAATTGAGCAATTCAGTCAAAATAAAAACAGAAAATGCCGAAAATGCATTTTTACAAAGAAGTGATTAGATCTGTAGAAAAATGGCGACCTTTCATCAAGTCCTAACAGGTCTGTGGTTTTGGAGCAATGTCTTTAGAATAACGCACTATTGATAAAGGCAGCATGATAAAGAGACTAATGCACCCATTTTGTCGAATGTAAAATCTATGCTGTGTGTGGTATGTTGGGCTTGACGGTTAGGGTTAGATTTACAGTTGGGATTAGGGTTACGGTTGGAGGTTTGGGTGACCCTTATGATTTTCCTTGATCAAAGGTTACTTAGATCACAGCAATGCGATAATTGCAGCATAACTGTCTCTGAATCAAGGTCAGTTTGGCATTTGGTGACAGATGTGAAACTAGCTGAATAAGGTAGTCTCACAAAGCTTTGTCTACTTAGTTTAATATTGTACCCGTTTCGTATTACTGAATTGCATCTAATAGAGATCCATAAAGGTACAACTTGCATTCAACCACGAACATGACTTTAACCTTACAACAACAACTTGTATTTATATAAAGAAAGACTTGCATTTATACAGCGCCTTTCATGACCACCGGACATCTCAAAGCGCTTTACAGCCAATTAACTATTTTTCGAGCGTAGTCACTGTTGTAATGTGGGAAACATGGCAGCCAATTTGCGCACAGTAAGCTCCCACAAAGAGCAATGTGATAATGACCAGAAAATCTGTTTTTGTTAAGTTGATTGAGGGATAAATATTGGCCAGGACACCGGGGATAACTCCCCTGCTCTTCTTCGAAATAGTGCCATGGGATCTTGTACTTCCACCTCAGAGAGCAGACGGGGCTTTGGTTTAACGTCTCATCCGAAAGACGGCACTCCGACAGTGCAACGCTCCCTCAGCACTACACTGGGAGTGTCAGCCTAGATTATGTGCTCAAATCTCTGGAGTGGGACTTGAACCCACAACCTTATACTAAACATAGAAACATAGAAAATAGGTGCAGGAGCAGTCCATTCAGCCCTTCTAGCCTGCACCGCCATTCAATGAGTTCATGGCTGAACATGAAACTTCAGTACCCACTTCCTGCTTTCTCGCCATACCCCTTGATCCCCCGAGTAGTAAGGACTTCATCTAACTCCCTTTTGAATATATTTAGTGAATTGGCCTCAACTACTTTCTGTGGTAGAGAATTCCACAGGTTCACCACTCTGGGTGAAGAAGTTTCTCCTCATCTCGGTCCTAAATGGCTTACCCCTTATCCTTAGACTGTGACCCCTGGTTCTGGACTTCCCCAACATTGGGAACATTCTTCCTGCATCCAACCTGTCCAAACCCGTCAGAATTTTAAACGTTTCTATGAGGTCCCCTCTCACTCTTCTGAACTCCAGTGAATACAAGCCCAGTTGATCCAGTCTTTCTTGATAGGTCAGTCCCACCATCCCGGGAATCAGTCTGGTGAATCTTCGCTGCACTCCCTCAATAGCAAGAATGTCCTTCCTCAAGTTAGGAGACCAAAACTGTACACAATACTCCAGGTGTGGCCTCACCAAGGCCCTGTACAACTGTAGCAACACCTCCCTGCCCCTGTACTCAAATCCCCTCGCTATGAAGGCCAACATGCCATTTGCTTTCTTAACCGCCTGCTGTACCTGCATGCCAACCTTCAGTGACTGATGTACCATGACATCCAGGTCTCGTTGCACCTCCCCTTTTCCTAATCTGTCACCATTCAGATAATAGTCTGTCTCTCTGTTTTTACCACCAAAGTGGATAACCTCACATTTATCCACATTATACTTCATCTGCCACGCATTTGCCCACTCACCTAACCTATCCAAGTCACTCTGCAGCCTCATAGCATCCTCCTCGCAGCTCACACTGCCACCCAACTTAGTGTCATCCGCAAATTTGGAGATACTACATTTAATCCCCTCGTCTAAATCATTAATGTACAATGTAAACAGCTAGGGCCCCAGCACAGAACCCTGCGGTACCCCACTAGTCACTGCCTGCCATTCTGAAAAGTACCCATTTACTCCTACTCTTTGCTTCCTGTCTGACAACCAGTTCTCAATCCATGTCAGCACACTACCCCCAATCCCATGTGCCCTAACCTTGCACATTAATCTCCTGTGTGGGACCTTGTCGAAAACCTTCTGAAAGTCCAAATATACCACATCAACTGGTTCTCCTTTGTCCACTTTACTGGAAACATCCTCAAAAAATTCCAGAAGATTTGTCAAGCATGATTTCCCTTTCACAAATCCATGCTGACTTGGACCTATCATGTCACCATTTTCCAAATGCGCTGCTATGACATCCTTAATAATTGATTCCATCATTTTACTACTGAGGTCAGGCTGACCGGTCTATAATTCCCTGCTTTCTCTCTCCCTCCTTTTTTTAAAAGTGGGGTTACATTGGCTACCCTCCACTCGATAGGAACTGATCCAGAGTCAATGGAATGTTGGAAAATGACTGTCAATGCATCCGCTATTTCCAAGGCCACCTCCTTAAGTACTCTGGGATGCAGTCCATCAGGCCCTGGGGATTTATCGGCCTTCAATCCCATCAATTTCCCCAACACAATTTCCCGAGTAATAAAGATTTCCCTCAGTTCCTCCTCCTTACTAGACCCTCTGACCCCTTTTATATCCGGAAGGTTGTTTGTGTCCTCCTTAGTGAATACTGAACCAAAGTACTTGTTCAATTGGTCTGCCATTTCTTTGTTCCCCGTTATGACTTCCCCTGATTCCTGACTGCAGGGGACCTACGTTTGTCTTTACTAACCTTTTTCTCTTTACATACCTATAGAAAATTTTGCAATCCGCCTTAATGTTCCCTGCAAGCTTCTTCTCGTACTCCATTTTCCCTGCCCTAATCAAACACTTTGTCCTCCTCTGCTGAGTTATAAATTTCTCCCAGTCCCCAGGTTCGCTGCTATTTCTGGCCAATTTGTATGCCACTTCCTTGGCTTTAATACTATCCCTGATTTCCCTCGATAACCACGGTTGAGCCACCTTCCCTTTTTTATTTTTACGCCAGACAGGAATGTACAATTGTTGTAATTCATCCATGCGGTCTCTAAATGTCTGCCATTGCCCATCCACAGTCAACCCCTTAAGTATCATTCGCCAATCTATCTTAGCCAATTCACGCCTCATACCTTCAAAGTTAGCCTTCTTTAAGTTCTGGACCATGGTCTCTGAATTAACTGTTTCATTCTCCATCCTAATGCAGAATTCCACCATATTATGGTCACTCTTCCCCAAGGTGCCTCGCACAATGAGATTGCTAATTAATCCTCTCTCATTACACAACACCCAGTTTACTCAGTCGTTAACGCCTATATAGCGCCTTTAACGTAGTGAAATGTCCCAAGGCAATTCACAGGAGTTTTATGAGATAACAAATTTGACACCGAGCCGCATAAATAGAATTAGCGCAGGTGACCTAAAGCTTGGTGAAAGAGATATGTTTTAAGGAAAGTTTTAAAGGAGGAAAGAGGTACAGAGACGGAGGCAGGGAGTTCCAGAGCTTGGAGCCGAAGCAACAGAAGGCACGACCACCGATGGTTGAGCGATTATAATCAGGGATGCTCAAGAGGGCAGAATTAGAGGAGCGCAGACATCTCTGGGGGGGTTGTGGGGCTGGAGGAGATTACAGAGGTAGGGAGGGGCGAGGCCATGGAGGGATTTGAAAATAAGGATGAGAATTTTAAAATTATGGCGTTGCTTAACCAGAAGCCAATGTAGGTCAGCGCGCACAGGGGTGATGGGTAATCGCTGCACATGCACAAATCTTGTGCATGCACAGTCGGTGCTCATTAGCGTTTTATGACTTTGCTGTTGGTGGCTGGGACCTGCCCTTATGCTGGGAAATGGTTTATAAAGTCCAGTAATGGATTGCTGATGTGCACAACCAGGATGACCAGTGACCAAGCAGTGAAATGGCCAACCCAACCTTTGTGCTTTAAGCCACTCCCATTATATTTACAGTGTAACTATTTGTGCTGCACTTTTTTGACAGACATGCATCTGTCAAGCCCCGCCCCTGTCAAGCTCCGCCACTCTCCCAGTTCCGAATCATTTCCCTCCACGTGGTGCCGAGAAGCAGGACCTGAGACCGCGACTTTCTTCACCCGCTCAGGCCCCAGCCATGGCCCTTTCCCCTCTCCTCCCCTGACCCACCTCTCTCCCCAACCCCCGGCCGGCATAGGGCTGAGTGAAAGAGATTGGGGGGTAGAGAGAGAGAGGCTGTTGAGGGAGAGAGGGACTGGGGAGAGAGAGAGAGGTTGAGGGGGAGAGAAAGAGAGGCTGCGGGGGGAGAGAGAGAGAGAGAGAGAGAGACTGGGGGAGGGGAGGGGAGGGGAGAGAGAGACTGGGGGAGGGGAGAGAGAGTGTGGGGGAGAGAGAGAGAGAGAATGGGGGAGAGAGAGAGAGAGAGAGTGGGGAGAGCATGAGAGGCTGGGGGGAGAGCGTGAGAGGCTGGGGGGAGAGCGTGAGAGACTGGGGGAAGAGAGAGGGACTGGGGGGAGAGAGAGGGAAACTGGGAGAGAGAGAGAGAGAGGGGGGAGAGTGAGAGAGAGGCTGCAGAGGGAGAGAGAGGCTGCGGGAGGAGAGAGGAACTGAGGGAGAGAGAGAGGCTGCGGGGGAAGAGAGGGACTGGGGGGGGCGAGAGGCTGGGGGGAGAGAGAGAGGCTGTTGGGGGAGAGGAACTGGGGGAGAGAGAGGGTCTGGGGGGAGAGAGAGAGAGGCTGCACGGGGAGAGAGGGACTCGGAGAGAGAGAGAGAGAGAGACTGGGGGAGAGTGAGAGAGAGACTGGGGGAAAGAGAGAGAGGCCGGGGGGAGAGTGTGAGAGACGGTGGGAGGGGTGGGGGGGGATCGGAGGGGTGAGAGGGAACTCAGGAAAAGAGTGTATGATATCCAAAAGTCACGACACTGTCATTATTTACTTCATACCCAATAAGCCTGTTAACAATCCGTACACAATGCCTGCCCCATCTATGGTCGGGGGGAGGGGGGGTGGGGTGACGGTAAGGCACTTTGGCTGGGGGAGGCATGCACTTGGACTGGGGTAAGGCTCTTTGGCTGGCCTTTGCTGTCTTCTGGGGAGCTCTGTCCTCTGTGACCAGGAAGTCAAAGTGGATCGAGTTACAATTTGCAAAGTCAGTGAGACTTTCTGATGGGTGACTCCAGTTATACATTCCTCTGAAACTTCAAGGTGTGGCTTATACTCCAAGAGGACCAATCATAGACAAAGGGTGGAACATGGTGGCTGTTATATATGTGGACTTATATTTACTCTGTACAGTCACCAGAGGGCTCTTCCCCTAGAGTCCCAAGGGATCCCATAATCCCTTGGGAGCACAGGTATTTAAGGAGGCTTCACAGGTTGGAGAGGCACTCTGGAGACCTGCAATGAAAGACTAAGGTCACACTTTACTTTGAGCTCACAGTGTTCAGTCTGACTCTTTCTTCATACACAACAACTGGCGACGAGATACAGATAGCGAACCCAAAGATGCAGAGAACAGTGGGCATCCTGGAGAAATTTTCGGAGGGAGATGATTTGGAAAGTTTTGTGGAGCGACTCGACCAATACTTCGTGGCCAATGAGCTAGATGGGGAAGAGAGCGCTGCCAAATGAAGGGCGAGCCTCCTCACCATCTTTGGGGCACCAATGTATGGCCTCATGAAGAATCTGCTCACTCCAGCGAAACCCACGGAGAAATCATACGACGATTTGTGCACACTGGTCCGAGAGCATTTGATCCCGAAGGAAAGCGTTCTGATGGCGAGGTACCGGTTCTACAACTACAAAAGGTCTGAAGGCCAGGAAGTGGCGAATTATGTCGCCGAGCTAAGACGCCTTGCAGGACATTGCAAATTTGAAGGACATTTGGAGCACATGCTCAGAGACTTTTTGGTACTTGGCATTGGCCACAAAACCATACTTCGCAAACTTTTGACTGCAGAGACCCCAACCTTGAGTAAGGCCATAGCGATAGCCCAGGCGTTTATTGCCACCAGTGACAATACGAAGCAAATCTCTCAGCACACAAGTGCTGCTACAAGTACTGTGAACAAAGTGATGTTTTTGAATCATAACATACAGGGCAAGTCACACATACCTGCAGCTGCACGAGCGCAGATGACTCCGAGTCCACTATCAAGGGTGATGAATGCAAGGCCATTAACACCTTGTTGGCGCTGCGGGGGTGATCATCGTTTCCATT